>NC_065448.1:237449214-237753321 GCF_917563875.1 Diabrotica virgifera virgifera
CGGACAAAATACATGTGCCGTTTTCGTGGTCTGACCGTTCCAAATTTTTAACCTGTTCCACAATTAAAACTTCCCCTCTTTCAGTGTTCCCATATATCAAAGTTTGTCCGACTAGACACCCTTAATCTATTAACAAATTTTCAGCTTGCTATTAATCAACTTTTTTTTCATACGCGGGATCCAGACCTATTATATTTAAAGGGTTTTTACCCAAAACATTTTGGTGGCTCAGGATTTGGGTATTTTAAATATACCTTTTACAACAATTCTAGTGTTTTTATTTCTAAAAATCTTGCCAGATTCTTCTTTTTTCGATAAAATACATTAAAAAAATATAACAGATTAGGAATTTTAGGGCAGTCAATGAGAGTATTTGGCTCCGAATTCCATCCTACTACATCGATTTACTTGATATTTTCACAGTAAGTAGGGAATCGCTTAAGAAACAAAGTCTACCCTATGCCAATGTGTGCTATTATTTTGTGGGTGGTTTCCGCCCCTTCTCGGGGAGAAATTTTTTTTGGTTAAAATAGCCACGGAAGAGGCTAGAGAACCTAATTCTAAGCACAAACTGTTCTATAATTATTTTTCGAAAACTTAATACTTTTTGAGTTATTCGTAGTTGAAATAGGGCCATTTTCATTGAAAAATGTCACCTTTTCGGACGGATTTTTGCGAATACCTTAAAAACTATGCATCTAACAAAAAAACTACATAAAATATTTTTGTAGCTTATAAAAAAACAAAGAGATTCGTTCCTTCATAAATCTTCTAGTTATAATACAAAAGGGGACATGATAGGTGAGAAGAGTTTGTTTGTTTGGTGCATGCTCAAATCGGTGCATTCAACTTGAAATAACAGAGAAACTGTGGATTTTAGGTATATAATGATACTAATAATTTTTGTAGTGCTTAAGGAGGCCTTTAAAACGAGCAATATTAAATGTTGATTACATTTAAACTAAGCGAGATATGCTGCAACAAAATTTATTACTAATGTATTTTCAAAAAAAAATGAGAAGTATATTTAAGCCCTCATCCATCAGAATTTAAAGACATCGTTTTCCTTCTAAAATACTTTTTATTATAGTGCTATTTGTATGTTCAAAAAGTTGGACTGGTTTAAAATGAATGGTTATGGAAAAAAATAAGATCAAATTATAGAGCACATTTTGAAATTTTCTTAAAAATTTTCTTTTTCTCCATGTAACTCGAAAATAATAAGAGATACGAAAAAAGATACTCCACAAACATGTATGGTTTTTTTAGATAAAAATTTCGTTTTCATTTTTAATTACTGTATCTCTTATCATTTTTAAGTTACATGGAGAAAAAGAAGATTTTTAAGAAAATTGAAAAATGCGCTCTATAATTTGATCTTATTTTTTTTTAAAAACAATTTCTTTTAATCCCGTCCAACTTTTTGAACATAGAAAGAACACTATAATAAAAGGTAATGTAGAAGTAAAACGATGTATTTACATTCGGGTGGATGGGGGTTAAAATTACTTCTCTCATTTTTTCTTAACATCAGTTATCAATTTTGTTTGCACCATATCTCGCTTAGTTTGAATGTAATCGACATTTACTATTGCTCATTTTAAAGGTTTTTTCAAGCACTATTAAAGGTATTCGTTGCATTATACACATAAAATCGACCGTTTCTCTGTTATTTCAAGTTGAATACACCAATTTAAGCATGGACCAAAAAAATAAACTCTTTTCACCTACCATATCTCTTTGTGTATTATAAGTAGAAGATTTATGAAGGCAAGTGTCTCTTTGTCTTTTTACATCCTACAAAAATGTTTTATATAGCTTTCTTAGTTAGATGCATAGTTTTTAAGGTATTCGCAAAAAACCGTACGAAAAGGTGTTATGTTTCAATGGAATTGGACTATTTTCAAGCACGAATAACTCAAAAAGCATTGAGTTTTCAAAAAAAAAATTGTAGAACAGTTTTTGCTTAGAATTTGGATCTCTAACGAATTTTATAGTTATTTCAACCAAAAATTTTCTACCCCTGATTAGGGGTTGGAACCACCCCCAAGATAAAAGCACAAATCGGTATAGGACTTTGAATTGTGAGATAAGTAGAGGCTATTCCCAAAATTTCATTAAAATCCATGCAGTAGAATAGAATTCGGAGGTAATATCCTATTCTTGCTCCCATTGACTGGAGTATTTAGTAGATAGAAATTTAAAAAAAGTAGCAGAACTAATGAGGATGAGCTAGTAACAGACCTTGCTAAATATTCATGTTAAACAACTAGTGTTGTTTTCCAATTACTCCAGAGAAATAAGGCAAAAATATACCATGTTCGGGACACTTGAGCAGCCAGGTTGCAAATGGGTTTTTTGGGTACTATATACCTAATACATTATACATACAAAAATGCCCGTCACATTTCGGACGAGAAATTTAGTTATTAACAAATAAGTGTCAAAAATGGCAGTTTTTTCGTTTAAATCGCTACGGGTAAAAATAGGGTAATTAAATATCTGATTGATACTGTTATTCTCATAGTAGATGAGCCAAGGTTTAAAATGGCAGTTTTTGAATTTCGGTTCGATCATTTGTTGCTTCAGAAATTGCAAAATAACTTAAAATTTCTAAAATAAAAAAATTGCTATAACTTTTGTTAAAATGACCTTAAGACTTTCATATTGCACGAAAAGTTGAAACAAACAGTCCATATAATGCACAAAAAATTTTAAGACCATTCGTCAATTAGTTTAAATTTTATTCAATTTGTTTATCCCAATGAGCTTTCTTTTCCAATATTATTGTTCAGAAAATAGTAATGTAATAGCAATTCTGTGAAAACCACATGAAAGAAGAGAAGTCATTATTTCAAAGTATTTAAAAAAACAATTAAAAAGTCATTTTTATCAATCCGAAAAAATTTTACTAAAGTAGGGTCATTTTTAGTTCATAAACAATTTGAATAACTTTGTTAGTATTGACTGTAAATTAAAACTACTTTGAGATTTGAAAAGCTGGTATTTTTATACGAATTTTCAAAAAAACACTTTTTACCTAGGTTAATTACAGTCAAAGTTAGCCACTTTTTTTATTTAATTGACAGCTACTTTGTTTATAACAATTAAGCAATCCAACTAGCGCCATTTCGAAGTTGAAGTTATATAGTTTATGTGTAAAAGTTTTAGTAAACTTTAAACTTCAACAGAGTTGTTAATAAAGCTTTAAAAATAACGTTCTAACGAAATCGATTTGTGGTCGGTGGAAATGAATTATTAAAATCCGTGCACTCAAAAAATGAAACTGATTCTTCAAACATATGCTGCGATTAATATTTTCAGAGCTTTTTGACGGATTTTGATCATAATTTTTTAAAATTGTATGTACTCATATTCTTGTAGAGTACGTTATGTACGTAAATCCCCACCTAACATTTCAAAATGTTAGGGGAGTTCCCCTTATCACTCAGGGATATGAAAAATAGATTACAACCGATTCTAAGACCTACCGAATATACATATATAATTTCACAAAAATCGCTCAAGCGGTCTCGGAGGAGTATGACAACTAACACTGTGACAGGAGAATTTTATAGATGTAAATATATAGATGGATATTAACAAATAGGGGTTGGTGATGGAAAAGTGTAAATTAAGGGTTGTATGTATTTTTTAATCCTACATCATATAAAATTAAGATAGACAATTTTGTCCAAAAAAAAAAAAATAAAAAAAATGTCAGGGGGGCAACCCCCCTTATAACTTATAGGTATGAAAAATAGATTAAAACCTATCCTCAGTCCCATAGGATACACTTGTAAAATTTCGTAAAAATCGGCCAAGCCGTTTCGGAGTAGTATGGTAACTAACACTGTTACAGGAGAATTTTATGTATATTGAAGTAACTGAATTAAATAATAAAAGTGGCTAACTTTGACCGTAATTAACATAGGCGAAAAGTTTTTTTTGAAAATTTATGTAAAAATACCAGCTTTTGAAGTTCCAAGGTAAATTTACTCTACAGTCAATATTAACTAAGCTATTCAAATTGTTTTCAAGCCAAAAATGACTCTAGTTTGGTAAAATGTTTTCGTAGTGACAAAAATTACTTTTTAATGATTTTCTTCAATAATTTGAAAACAAGACTATTGTTCTTTCATGTGGTTTTCACAGAATTTCTATACAATTATTATTTTCTGAACAATAATATTATAAAAAAAAGCTCTTTGGGAAAAACAATTGAATAAAGTTTAAACTAATTGACGAATCGTCTTATAATTTTTTGTGCAGTATACGGACTCTTTGACTCAACTTTTTGTGAAATATAAAAGTCGTAAGGTCACTTTCGCGAAAGTTATAGCAAATTTTTTATTTTCGAAATTTTAGTTTTATTTTGCAATTTTTGAAGCAACAAATGATCGGACAAAAATTAAAAAACTGCCGTTTTAAACATTGGCTCATCTACTAAAAGAAGAATACTATAAATAAGATATTTAATTATCCTATTTTTACCTGTAGCGATTTAAACGAAAAAACTGCAATTTTGGAACCTTATTTGTTAATAACTAAAATTCTCGTCCGAACTGTGACGGGCATTTTTGTATGTATAATGTATTAGGTATATTATAGTACCCAAGAAACCCATTTGAAACCTGGCTGCTCAAGTGTCCCGACAAAAACCTTATTTCCCTGGAGTAAATCCTTAGTTTGCAACTGTTACTGCCTTGCATGTCCACTTCGTTTGTTTATTTTCTCTCTTTTATAGCTTTTTTGTCTACATTGCCTCGTCAGCTGCTCCTTGGATGAAATTTTTTCCTTCGTTCCTTTGGTATCCACTGTTTTTGCTCATATCTCGTCTGTTATTCTGTTTACGTGACCAAATCATCGTAATTCTTTCAAATAATTGATTGATTCGACCGTTACTTGATGGAAATTAATTTTATCTAACAATAAAACACTAGAAACTTTTGTTTTCAACATTTCCACAAAACTTATTATAAATTAATGTCTCTACAGCTGTTTCCGCAGAGTGATTTTCTTAAGTGATGTGTTTTTACTATGCGTCTACATAAAGTCTCTAACTGAACAGATTGAGGAGTGGGGAGCTGTTTATTTCAAGTTGGTCATTCAGGATTATATCTGTATTTATTAATTTTCGCAAATTCTAATACAGAGAAAGTAAGGCCTTTATTTGGAGTAAGAAGTTTTGATACTGTTCATTAAAAGAATGATCTTGATCCAAAAGATAAAGTGCGTACGTAGAATCTCTTTTTCTATTATTGAAAGCCCTTTTGTGTTTTGCTATACGTTTGTTAAAGGTTTCGCTAGTTTGACCGATGTAAGATTTTGGACAATCACCACATCTCAGTTTGTATACACAACTTTGTAATTGCTTTTTTGGCTTATTTTTCTTATTGTATTTGCCTAAGTTGTTGTTAGATCTAAGAACTGAAGATATTTCTATCTTTTTTATGTGTTAGTCTATTTTTGTTGATGTCTTGCCTGTGATAGATGTGATAGAGCAGAAGGTACTGGGTGTGTGGTAGTGCGATGACTAATTTCAGGACTTTCTTATCCAGTTTTTGGTTTAAAATTTTCTTAATTGTTTGTTCGTTTGTACCCATTGTTTACTCCTGTTTGTTTAATGGTGTTCAATTCTATCACGAAGTTATTCTTTGACATGGGATTTTCTGCCAATCTATGTAACATGCTGTGGTAGGCTGCTAATTTATGTTGTGTAGGATGGTGTGATGAATTGTGTATGGTTATGTTTAGTATGGATAGGTTTATGAAATACGGAGAACTTATGTTATAATATGTTATATATGGTTGCTGATTAAAATTTTTGCAATAAATTATCAACACCTAGATCTCCTAACTAACTTTAATTAATTTAAATAGAAACAGGAAACTACCTTATCTACTGTGTTGTTTATTTGGCTATTAATATTCCAATTAGTGTACCACCAGATCAGTAAAGAGTGTAAGATTGTAAGATTAAGGTAAGAATAGCTTAAACAAAAGTTCTTTAAATGATTATCAAAATAAAATAAGTATTAACAAAATGACTGACATATTAATATATATGTTTTGCCTTTAATATAATTTAGTCTGATTAGTATCTAACATCCAAGAACTCATTTAGTAATTTTGAAGATAACAAAAAATTAAACAAAAATAAAATAATATATAGAAAAGCTTAACGGTTATTAATTTGATATTGCTTTACAAAGTTTTTTTTATCATATTTATCTATTTATCTATTTTTTTAAATCTAGAAAAAACATTTTTACTTTTGTGAGCAATTTTGTACAATTTTTCACTATTTTTGTATAATATCATTCCTTTGCTATATGCCTTTTATAATATTTTCACTTTAGATTACTAGATGACCCTCTTTATTTTTGTATTATGCCGTTGATTGGCAGCTCCCCTAAACGTTTGCAAATTTTGCTTGATTTAATTTTTTAATAATTTATTATTGTTAAATAGGAATATTTAATACTGATAAATTATTATATTAGTCTTGGATATTTTATATTTGTTTATATGCTTCATGAAATCGCTTACTTTTTTGCTTATGTTTTCATCTTCTACACTGCATTTCTTCAAAATGTTTTTCAACACTTTTGAAATTCAACCTCAGTTTGATTGTGTATTTGTTTCCTGATTTCTATTCAAGATTTCGTTGTTCTTATTTACTATTCGTCTTACAGTTCATTTTAAATTAAAATCATATACAATTAAGAAAAAAAGATAACAATATTTTATCTTCAGTATCTGACGAAAATTGTATCTGTCCAAAGATTTAGCATACTTAATGCAATGCACATACAACTGAAATTTAACATATTCCCAAAAGCTTAATTATAGTTTTAGATTTATTAATATATTCCTGAAGTTAAATAAAGAGAGGTCATACACTTTTGAAAGGATTAAATTTCCAGACACAAAAAACGCGACCCTTAAATGACGATAAGAATCATTAATGCAAATCAAAAGACAATTTTTTAAATATAATATATTACAGATATTCCATTTTTCTGTTCTTTTTAACATCTCATGAATAAACTGATCTTACGGAGTTTACTGATTCTCATTGCCGGTAAAAGATTTATATACAGGGTTTGTCAAAAGTAGCAGGATAAAAACGAACATCGCGAAAAAATGAAAAACATAATGTTCAACATTTTTCAAAAATCTATCGAATGCCACCAAACACGATCGACCCACTTCTATTCCTGGAAGTGGGGTGGCTGGCAACTTTGAAATCTTAAATAGGAACCTATATTTTTTATTGTAAACTTGGATTCCTTACACAAAAATAAGTAACGTTTATTCGATACATTTTTTCAAATAATCAACTATTTTCAATGGGAAATAAGCCACAAAAATGTATAATATACGTCTAAATTGCCAATATAAATGAATCAGATTAAATAAATTATTAGAAGAATTTTTTTACTTAGCAACAATATTTTTGTTTATTTTAGTAGTATGTTGTATTTTGACAACGAAACCCGATTTTGGCTTCGAAACGTTGTAAAATTGTGGCTTATTTCCCACTGAAAATAGTTGATTATAAAAATGCCACAAGGAAATAGCTTCAGAACAATATTTTTTCAAATAATTAATTATCATCATCAACAGCTGTCTATCATTCATACCTGTTTGCTGTTTTTTCAATCATTCGTGGCCAGCTTGATGTCATCGGTCCATCTTGTTTGAGATCTGCCTCTACTTCTTTTGATTGCCCTTGTCGCCATTCGAGAATTCGCTGGGTCCAGCGGTTGTCTTCCATTCTTCCTATGTATGTGTTCTGCCAGCTCCATTTTAACATGGCAATCTTCTGGATCACATCTGTTACTTTTGATCGTCTTCTTATCTCTTTATTGGATTTGCTATCACTGAGCTTAATATTGAGCATTCTCCGTTTCATAGCTATCTTAGGCACTTGAAGTTTGTGGAATACGCTGTTGTTAACCCTTTCAGTCACACACCTAGAAAGAGCTAACTAAAACAATACGTAACAAAAAAAACTGCCCCTCCATATGTTTTTTTTTGTTACGACTTGTACCTCACAAGGTACATGTTGCCTTTAAGGATGTTACAAAAATAAAACAAAATCAACTAATTAGTATTTAATTTATTCTAATACTAGAAGTAAATTTATTATTATCATCTAACAAAATACAAAAAAAGAATAGTTGTTTAGAAAATTACTTAAGAGCCTATCTATTATGAAAATCGGCAAAACAATTCCTGCCATTTACATTATTTTCTTTAACTTCTTGGTCGTTGTTTGGCTCTTGCTCCAAATCATCCTCTAGATCTTGAGAATTAGCTTCTTCTTTATCTGAACGAGCACTTTCATTCAAAAATTTAACTATTTCACCATTAGTTTCATGTTTTTTTATTTATTAGTTTATTCTTTTTTTTTAAATAATTTATTCTTTATTTAAAACTTTAAGAACTATGTGTGCCCGGTACTATAAAACTATT
Organism: Diabrotica virgifera virgifera; assembly: GCF_917563875.1. NCBI lineage: Eukaryota > Metazoa > Arthropoda > Insecta > Coleoptera > Chrysomelidae > Diabrotica > Diabrotica virgifera. The sequence goes on from NC_065448.1 coordinate 237,457,699, forward strand.
TGACATATCCTTATGGTACTTGGCAGAAAGTGTAGGCACTGTACGCCCTACTAAATTATGTTAAATTATCGTTTCTGGCTGCTACCAGAGGCGAACGACAAGGGAAAGTGAACAGTTGACCCTTCCCAAATTCTACGCCACTGATGAGACTGCTATTTTAGCATAATGTTTAGATTCTCCAATACTTTCTATGCAAATAATATACTCTTTATTCGTAACGATAAAGTCATTAGTTTTCGAGATATTTGAAGTTAAAAATGAAAAGGCACACTTATTCTTTATTAATGTGTTATGCTCCTTCGTTTTTAGCTTTAAATATCTCGAAAACTAATGGCTTTATCGTTACGAATGAAGAGTATATTTTTGGGAATTTGGGAAGGGTCAATCATACACGCTCCTCCGTCGTACGCCTCTGGTAATAGCCAGAAACATTTGTTTAACACAATTTAGTAAATTGTACAATACCAGCACCACTTACCAAATTTCGTATTGTTGTTCCATGGCTGTCAGGAAATATTCAAAAATAAATAAAATAAAAGTTTAACTTTGACACCCTGTACTTCTGTTATTATCAAATTTTGTACTAAGGTAAGTTAGCTTAAATCGACCTATTTTAAGCTCAGGTATCTAAGGTTAAGCTATGGCCCATTCTTTACCAAACACCCTGTCTTGAAGTACGCATTTTCAGATTTTAAATCCGATTATTTTGAGAGATATCCACTCTAAGTTTTGATAAGATATATCAACGTAAAACACCCTGTTTTAAATAAACTATACATGTACTAATGCAATTTTTTTTAGCAGACTGTTACCATGACGCGAAGGGTAATTGGATGTTACGGAGTAAGATCTGGGGAGACCCGCATTGTGCGAGAGAAAACGTCAGGAAGCCTCTTTCCAACCAAGTTCGACAACTACATTGTGTACAACGTAGGAAAGACTCCTGTAACAGCAGAGGGAATTTTCTCAACTAAATTAAGGTGGCATAAAGCTGTCACGAGCTATGTTCTACAACCAGGTGAATCACGTGTACTTGAAATGTCGGGAGTTTTGTTTTTTGGAATTGGAATTCGCCTTATTAACGAGTGAGTATTTCAATATTGTAATAATATGATTACGACAGCATAAAATGGTTAACAAATAGTATATTTAACAATATATACGACACATGCATAATTCCCTAAAAATGGCTAGAATCAACTTTTATAAATCTTTCAAAAAACCCAATGCGAGAAAGTACGAAGACTATAGAATTATAAGCCTTATGAGCCATTTACTTAAAACACTTCTAAAGGTCATTCACAAAAGAATATATACAAAGTGCGAGGAACAACCAACAAGAACACAATTCGGATTTCGTGATGCTCTGGGAACACGGGAGGCCCTTTTTGCTGTACAAGTGCTATTTCAGAGATGCAGGGATGTAAACTGTGATATATACGTATGCTTTATAGATTACCAGAAAGCATTTGACAGAGTAAAACATGACAAATTAATCACTCTAATGCAAGAAATTGGAATTAACAGCAAAGATCTGAGAATGATCAGAAACATTTATTACAATCAAACGGCCAAAATAAAAATAGAAGACCAGTTAACTGATAAAATTTCAATAGAACGAGGAGTACGACAGGGCTGTATTTTATCTCCACTACTATTCAATATTTACTCTGAATGGGTATTTAAGGAAGCTTTAGACGGTTATGCGAAAGGAGTATTAATAAATGGTGAATGGTTGAATAACATTAGATATGCAGATGGCACCATAGTTTTTGCCGATAATCTGAATGATTTACAGATATTAACAAATCGTATAACAGAAGTCAGCAACCGGTACGGACCAGCTCTTAACATAAAGAAGACCAAATTTATGACAATTAGTAAAAAACCAATACTAAACGCTCAACTTACAATCAACCAACAAAATATCGTTGAGCAATATACATATCTGGGCACGAATTTAAATAGCCAATGGGACCACAACAGAAATTAAACAGCGAATAATAAAACCGAAAGCAGCATACGTTAGAATGAGACCCATTTTCAACAGTCGGGACATATCATTAAAAACAAAATATCGTCTGTTGAAATGCTACATATTCACAGTTCTGCTCTACGGAATGGAAGCGTTGACACTAACTGCTGCATCTATAAATCGGCTTAAAGCTTTCGAAATGTGGTGTTATAGGCGCATCTTACGTGTATCCTGAGTTGACCGAATTACTAATGTGGAAGTACTGCATAAAATGGGAAAAGAGTGTGAAATTCTCATAACCATCAAAACAAAAAATTAGAATATCTAGGACATGTTATGAGAAATCAAGAACGTTACGGCCTTCTCCAACTGATTGTCCAAGGGAAGGTAAATGGTAAAAGAGGACCGGGAAGAAGACGCATTTCCTGGCTTCAAAATTTAGGAAAGTGGTATAACACGACTACCACTGAACTGTTTCGCGCTGCGGTAAACAAAGTCAAGATAGCCATGATGATCGCCAACATCCGGAACAGATAGGCACTTTAAGAAGAAAAATAATATGATTTTAAATATAAATTAAAAAAAAAAATAATACAATAAAAACCTGTCAATAACGGCCACTAAAGCTATTGACCGTCATAAAAAGGGGGCCGCTATTGCCAGGTTTTATTCCATAAATACGTAAAAAATAATTGGAACTTTTTTAGTTTATTTTATTTTATCTAATTAGCCTTTTTCAGTCCATCTTTGAACATAGGCAGAGCCGGATTTAAGGCAGTGGGGGCCCCTGGGCAAAATTGGTGTGGGGCCCCTGGGCAGAATTGGTGTGGGCCCTACCTCCTACCATTAAACAAATTGTTGTTATGACTATGGTATGGTTAAAGTCCGGGTATTTTTCGAGATTTTTTAACTGAAAATTCCTTGATAATGTCGGGCATGTCTAGTTGCTTTAAGGCATTGTGTTCAATGCTCATTATAAAGAGATGGTTCAAACGCTCCTGGCCTATCATAGACCGAAGTCGATTTTTAATTAACTTAAAGTTTTAGGGCCGGTTGTTCGAACGCTAATCAACAATAATCATTATCAAATATTTAATTACTGTCACCAAAACTGTCAATGTCAACTTTGTTTGGGTTGCTGAAAACATAATTAATTACAATTATGAGATTTATTATTAATTATGTTAATAATTATTGTTATATTAATTGATTATAGACTCCACAGACTTTTTAATAACCCAAACAAAGTTGACATTGACAGTAATTAATTATTTGATAATGATCATTGTTGATTAGCGTTCGAACAACCGGCCCTTAGAATGATCTCTCTCCACTGCAGGTAGTTACCATCAGAACTAATTATAAACGAAGTGTACAACGTTTGGAACCGCATGGTTAGTTACCATCAGAACTAAATACAAACGAAGTGTACAACGTTTGGAACCGCATCATTCACATTTTTCTCTTTTAACCGTCGGTACATTTGAAGTTCTTTACTTACATTTGATGAGCCGATTTCCTCTTTAAATAAATTGAAAAATTCTACAAATTGTACTAGTTCGACACCTAGTTTTTTATCTAAATCATTGCTATAATTGTCGTAAATTTTAGTGAGTGAGCTTCAATTTCATTGGGAGTTAAATTTTCCAAATAATGTAAAAATCTAAAATTGGAATGAATGGATTTATATGCCGAAAGCCTATGACTTGAAGAAGAAATGAAGTGTTCTATAATAGCTATAAAATTTTGAGTCCTAAATCTCTGATGTTGTCATTTCAGTCTCTGAAATATTCCTTAAAAGAATATAAATTTTTTAAATGATTTAAGTGCCGCCACTCCTGAATTAAGGTCAATATTTGGATCTTGGAGAATACGACTTTTTCTGTTTGTCCTCTCTAAGATTTCATTCCAAAATATTGCAAATATCCCTGTTTTCAATAAACACACTCGATTATACAAACCATTTGTATCGCTACGAGTTTCAAATTGTTGCCCATCGTCTTTTGTAATTTTGGATAATACTCCTTTAATCTGATTATAACCTTTAACTAGTTCTATTGAGGCATATCTTCTAGACGACCATCTAGTAGTATTTACTCTTTTTTAGGAACAATAATATTTCTGCCATGGTCGGCGTTGCTCTCGCTTAAAGACGTTTTTAAACATTCGATTAACAAGTTGTATCTATATGTAGAGGAAGTGAAAAATATATAGGGTTCATGCAGTCCTTCCAAGAAATCAAAGAATTCTATGGCAGCAGGACAACACTTAAAAACTAAATTTAGATAATGGGCGACACATATGGAATCTACAACGCCAAGATATTGTGTTATCTAAATTTTAGCTGAACATAATTGTATTTTCCACTCATAACTGACGCATTGTCGTAGGACTGTCCCCTGCAGCTTTTCAAATCGATATCATCTTCTTGCAAGAATGTCTTAAATATATCTTCTGCTTTATGACCGTAATTTGCCAAAAATACATTTTTAATAGGAGAGAAACCTTCCATATAACGAAATATTACAGTTAATTGATTGACAAAAATTGTTCTATCTGAATAATGTGCTGATTTTTTTAAGTTTGGGGCTTTGTGGGGGCCCCCAAAATGTGGGCGCCCCGGGCAGCTGCCCAGCCTGCCCCCCCCTTAATTCCGGCCCTGGACATAGGCCTCCCCAATCTTTTTCCATTCTTCTCTGTCTCTGTCTGAGCCCATGTGCTTCTTCAAGGTCTCTAATCTATAAGAATTTTGTCCTATCGGTCTTCTTTTTGTCTGATATTGTGTCCTGCAAATATCCATTTCAATTTTGCAACTTCTTGTCTAACATTCCTAACTTTTGTTTTCTCTCTTATCCACTCGTTTCCCTTTTTATCCATTAGTCTATGTGCAACATTTGTCTTTCCATTTGCGTTTTTATGATTTTGTCCATGTTTGCACGTCCACGTTTGGGAACTATAAGTGAGAACACGGAGTACGCATTGATTGTATAAATTGGACTTAAGATGTTGTGGATATCTTTTGTATTTAATAAGAATATTTATTAATAATATTTATCATAAGGATGTAGCTTAGTTTTCCAAATGCCGCCCATGCCAACCTAACTCATCTTTTGGTCTCTGCTGTTTGTTTTCCTTGTTAAGTTTTATAATATTTATTTTTTCTACGAGCGTGCAAAAATGTCTACTTTCGCGCACGCATTTTAGTTTAGAAAGTTTTACTTTTCCGCACGCTTGTTACTTTTCCGCACGCGGTTTACTTTTCTGCACGCGGTTTTTACTTTTCCGCACGCGTATCCACCGTCATGGAAACCAAGATCGTCGTCATGCTAACTAATTATATTGAAAATTTGGTTTTGACAACATTGTCAAAGAATTAAGTCAACTTTTTAACAATTTTATTATTATAAAATACAAAATATGTAATTTTAATTATATTTATTAATTATTTACAATGTTTATATTGAACGTACAACTGAATCCTACGCTTTTTTCTTCAAATATGCTGTTAACTTAAAATAATCGCCTATATTGACATTTTTTTCAATTTTTAATACTGACTTGAGCATGGAATAGCGGGACCACAAAGTATTTGGTTTGCAGATTTTGGATAGACTAATAAAATAAGCCAAAAACACTTCTTCTTTTAAGCTATTTACACTTTTTTCTTTACACCAACTCATAAAAATATATTCAAATGGGAAATAAGCAACAATTTTACCTAAAAATGATTTTATTAACTGTGTGTCTGATTTGCCGATATAAATGAGTCAGATTAAATAAATTATTAGAAGAATTTTTTACTAAGCAACAACATTTTTGTTTATTTAGTATTCATTTGTATTTTGACAACGACACCCGACTTGGGCGTCGAAACGTTAATAAAATCATTTTTAGGTAAAATTGTGGCTTATTTCCCATTTGAATATACTTGATTATAAAAATGCCACAAGAAAATAGCTTCAGAACAACATCATAAAAATATTGTATTCTTTCTTGTACCTGTTTGATGATTTTTCCGGTAACAAATTAAAATAATTGACAACGTCGAGGATAGATGATGGAGGTAGTTCTTCGTCACTTGATGCCATCTAAATCACTGAATTATTTTTTAATTCGTAAGTGAAGATAAATTCTAAAGTGTGTGACGTGCTTCTTGACAATAATTGCTTTATTTGACATCGTTGCTATGCCTTTAAAATATTAAAACCTGTACATAACAGGTATTTAGGCACCGCATTGAATTTAATTCGGTGTTATTAGATCGTCGTCATGCTAACCAATTATATAGAAAGTTTGGTTTTGACAACCTTGTCAAAGATTTAATTTGTGTATGTATCTTTATATTAATTCAATTAATTGATTAAGATTTGGTCATTTTTAAGTGCTCGTAGAAAAAATATTGTTCCTAACTCTTGCAGAAAGTCACTTCTCCGCACTTAACTGCTTGCCGAACTCCGCTTCGCTTCGTTCGGCAAACTGCAATCGTGTGCGGAAAAGTATGACTTTCTGCACTTGTTAGGAAAATAACTATATCATTATTATTATTTATTACTAAGTTATTAAAGTTTTACCAAACTTTATTTTATTAGTAAAAGCAGATATCTATAAATAAGCAGAAACTACTAAAACTACTTTCATATTTTACTCCCATTCATTTAGTTAATTCTTTTAGAGTTTCCTGGAGATATTTGCTATGAATATACTGTTATGCTCTGTATTTTTTCTCTGTTATGAGATTGATCAGCATATTCTTATTTTGACTAATTAATTAATTATTTTAATTACTACTTATAGAAAACAAAACCAAAATTAAATAAAACTTTCCAATAAATTTATTCTCAGGTCTAATTTATTTTAATGTATTACCTTTGGTTTGTGGCTGCTATAGTTTATTTTTTAACCAGGAGGAGTAAACTAAAAAGACAAATTCACACCCATGAAAGTCACTAGAATAATAACCAAATACATCTTCTTTTTTGGTTGATCTAGTCGGCCCTCAAGAGTAATCCATAAATATTATATTAAATTAATACGTCGCTAAAGAGTTCCAAAAACAACTGCTTTTTATATAAAAGTAGACTAACAATCTAAAAATTAAAGGAATAACACAGAAAACACAAAAATCGCAGATATAACTTAATTAACCTATGAAATGTCACTAGTGTCAAAATTTGATAAATGTCATTAGTGTCAAAATTTTATAACAGTGGAGTAAACTTGCCTGCGGTTGGACCAATTACAAACAAGCAATACAGCGCGGTAAATTTGAATCACTCCTCTTGGTTAAAAAACAAACTATAGTATCTCTAGATGCTTACTTCATCCAGGACAAAACAGGGAAAATAAATATACTCAATGTCATATAAATTCTATAAATATTATTTATTTATCCAATATACCATAAATATAAGATTTAAATGTATGCTAAAACTCCATTTTGTTGCAACTATTTCTTATCTAATAAATTAATCTTTAATTCTGCTATCTCCTTTTTTTACAAAATTTTCATTTAAATAATTCGTTAGACTGTTCTTACTATTATATAAAAAAAACCAAAATTTACTTTTCATCATTTGAATAGATTACTTATTTCTTCTTTTAATTTATGAATGACTAAATTATGCTATAGAACGGTGCAATCAATAATAAACAAATATGGTATGTGAAATAAAACAACTCTCTCCGTTTCACAAATAATCTGACTAACCTTTTTTCTCTTCTTTACTTCTTCTCATGGATTTTGTAGTCCTCGATTCTCCCACACGTGCTCCTCGGATGCTGCGAACGATCCTTCTCGTCCAAACTGCTTCACAAACAAACAACAGCACTCGCTCGAAATCTCTCCTCAGTTTTCTCTCTGCTCGATATCTTGTGCAAATTGATACCAATCGGCTATTCGTTCCAGACAGAAACAGGAATCTCTTCGCACACCAGGAGATTTAACTTTACAACTCGATCAACGATTTCGTTTCAACACGATTCTGCTTACACAGCCGCCAACTTCACCACTTTACACCGACTTATTACTTTTCAAAAAAACTGGACTGCTCTCTCCAGATAATAATAATAATAATAATAGCTTTATTGCCCAACAGTTTCCCATTTACAGGACAATGATAAAAATATTACATAATTTATAACACCTATGGGTAAGATTTAAGCAGTAGTACCAAAAAAAAATAACATTAATAATACAAGTTAGACTAAAATTAATATAAATTCAAACCGAAAAAGAAAATAAATTAATAAAAAAAATAAAATAAAGTAAAATAAAAAATTAGTGCTTATTTCAGACACTCAATAGCTACTTTTATAAAGTTCCTTTGAGAACATGAAAAATGTCACAATGCTTACCAATAACATTAAAATTTCTACACATTACATTAATAGGAGCCTTACATAGAATATTTGTACGAGCTCTTGTACACCTAAATAATAAATTTTTTCTTAAATTTGACCTTGTAATATTAAAATTAATGTTTTGTAATATTGAAATACAATCAATTGCATTATTAACAAGTTTGTACAAAAAAATGAAAGATGCAACTTTTCTTCTTAATTCTAAACTACACATACTAAAACGATCACACAAGTAATTATTATCTATACCTCTAGCCGGATAAAGACCATTTACTTTAAACATTAAAAATTTTAGAAATTTTCTCTGAACGCTTTCAATTGCAATGTTATGACAATCATAGAAAGGACTCCATACAATACTGGCATATTCAAGTTTAGAGCGGAAATAAGTATAATATAGCAATGTTAATGACTTTATATTATTAAATGACTTACAATTGCGAATTAAAAACCCATAAGCCTTCAACGCTTCAGAAACTTTAACACACATATGTTCCACAAAAGTGAGTTTTGTGTCAAAAATTACATCCAAATCCTTAACCGTGTTCTGCCTTTCTAATATTCTATCGTGACAACTATAGTTAAATACAAATAAACTTGATTTCCTAGAAAAAGTGACTACTTTACATTTTTTTGTGTTAAGTTGTAATTTGTTGCTGTTGCACCAATTTTCCAATATTTCTATATTCTGCTGAAGTTGGTTACAATCATCCAGCTCCCTAATAGTAGAAAATATTTTCAAATCGTCAGCAAAGCCCAATCTTTCGCATGAAATATTTTCAAGAAGGTCATTAATAAATAGTAGAAAGAGCAATGGACCGAGATTGGAACCTTGAGGCACACCAGACGCAGCAAGATATTTTTCTGAGACATAACCATTATATGCTACAAACTGCATCCTTCCCTGAAGATACGATTTTAACAATAAAAGAGCACTGTCAGTAAAACCAAATGTTGAAAGCTTGCTAAGTAATACTTCATGATCAATTCTGTCAAAAGCCTTCGAAAAATCGGTATATATAACATCAACTTGGCCATTATCGTCAATAACTTCAGAAAGATATTGGGTAAAATAAACCAAGTTGGTTACAGTTCAGATGTTCATTACACAGTGAAACTTTTTTTCTCCTCAAAACCAGACTCAAACACTCTATTCTCCCTCTCGCCAATCACAAAACATCCTCTCTACACATTACATCCGTACTTTCATTTCTTAAGAACAAATTAATTTTGTATACAACTTTTCCATTTTGTCAAATTCCAGGAGATACCAAAATTACTTTTGTGTTTCTACATGCTATAAAAAAAACCGATATCCGAAAACTCAACAATTGTGTTTACCGTCTTTCCTTCTAAGAAACATTTATAAATGTCCTGTTGGTCGCTTCAAAGCGAATACATACTAATCCGACCGTATTATTTGTATAAGTCCGTTTATAGAGTTATTAATATAGACTAAGAGCCGCTATAGGTGAAAATTCTTAATCATTTTAGGCACGACGGGACCCTATAACTTAAGGCCGGCCATTGGTAATGTTATAAGTATAGCCGATCCCATCACCTTTATAAAGTACACCACTCATAATCTAGAGCATATATGTATACCGAAAAATGCTTAACCTACTAACAATATATGTCGCTAGTTCCAGCCATATTTTTGTTATCCTACGTGTTGTGTATTGTTTATAAAAAAATGTGAAAGTTTTGCTTTTTTCTCAATAAATATAAGAGCGTTTATATCTAAATTACTTAAGTATTTAAATGAATTTCATGATAAAATTCCGTTTAGCACTACAGTAGAAGTAATGGAAGGATATAACGTTAAAAAAATGTGAATTAATAAAGTACTTTTTGCGTGGTGTACTTTTAAAATCAATTTCTGAAATTAATAGAAATTGGCATGTGAAACGTAAATATTCGACATATAATACGAATACAGTATAGGAATCTGTAAGAATCTAAGCTCTGTTAATGTAGCCATTATGTATAAGATGGCGCTACGAAAAATATTATATACATGTGCAAAATTCAGGAGCGGTATGGCCCGTTTGAAACTTTCCTTTGGAAATTTCGGTACTGTATAGAGAGTAATACCGTTTTGAGGGATGCGGGTGGTTCATTATTGCGTACTTGGAATAATATCAGGGCCCCGTAACCGGGCGTGCAACGCGTGCGGTGCACGCGTGCGTAACCCCAATGGGGCGCCAAACCGAAGGATTGGTAAATAAGAAATATTTATTTTAAATGAGATAATCATTTTTTATATACAATTTTATTTATTTCATGAACAGCTAGAGAAATCTCAAAAATCAAATATTGTGTTATTACTGAAAAAATTATTATTATTCCCGTCCTGAAATGTTGAACGTACTCCGTCTAAAATATATTACATTTTATTGTCCCTTCCTAATTTTTTTCTTTGAAGTATGTAGATAGATTGAATTACGCTTGCCATATGAAAATCAAACATCAAATCACACTCCTTGACGACTAGAAACATAAATTAGTACCCATAACGCAACTTAGCAGTTTTACTCCTATAAAGTGAATCTTTTACTCTAATGATAATTACCCTTAAGTAAACACATACTCTATGAATTATGATTATGTATTTAACTTGGGTATTACCTTTTCCCGTAAAATTAATAATGTATTAATAATAATTAAAATTAATAATTAATAAAATTAATATGAAACCATATGGTTGCTAGTTATGCAGACACCCTATATAAAATTTGTTTGAAAACTTTGATATAACAAAATATTATTGTTTATTTACTTGAATGTATATTTTTAATTTAATACACAGGGTGCTTCATTCATGTTGCAAAAAAATTTAAGGGGAAAGACGCAAAATGTCGCCTCTCAAAATTTTCCTGTGTTTTAAATGTGTTCATTTTTTTCGAATACTGAGAAAACTAATAAGTATTTTTAAAAAAAATAAACGCAGAATGAAAGAAAACGTTATTGCCGAGGGCCGACAGTCCCTTAGAATAAATAAAAAGTTTCTTTTGAATTAAATATTTGCAATTCACTAAATTTTCTCTGTTTTCACTAAGTTTTCAGGAGAAGTTTTTTCAGGAGAAGAATAGGAGAAGTTTTAATTGTAGAACAGTTTAAAAATTTGGAACGTCAGATTACGAAAACGCTCCATGTATTTTTTCGAACAGAACTTCCAATTGATTTGTTACTGTTTCATTAAACTCTCATGCAAAAATCATATTGCTATTTATCAAAAATATAATTCCTGCCATTTGACATGTTCTTCGTGTTAAACTTATTAAAATGCCCAGTTGGTGATAATACCAGTCTGATTTTTGCATAAGAGTTTAATGAAATCGTAACAAATCAGTTGGAAGTTCTGTCAGACAAAATACATGGAACGTTTTCGTAGTCTGATGTTCCAAATTTTTAACCTGTTCCACAATTAAAGCTTCGCCTGTTTCAGTGTTCCCGTACATCAAAGTTTGTCCGACTAGACACAGTTAAGTTAAAAATTTTCAGCTTGTTATTAATCAACTTCTTTTTTGTACGCGAGATCCAAGCCTATAATTCAAATTTAACTTATAAATAAGTGATTTTTACTCAGGTCAGCCGTTATGATGAAACATTTTATTTTAGGGAATATAGTATGGTATAGTTAGACCCATACCCAGACATCCAAAGTGAAAGTTATCCTCCAACACCAAATTGTTCTATATGGTCCACATAATGTTCAGAAAAAAGTCACACCATTTTGAGCGTCGGGTTTGGGGGGGAGAGGGGGGAGAAATCGGTAAATTCGTAGTTTTTTACGTTTTTCGTCAATATTTCTAAAACTATGCGATTTAGCATGAACAACCTTCTATACAAAATTGTTCTACATTAAATTTGAAACAAAAAAGGTCCTATGCATAACCCTTCTAAAATGAACGGTTCCAAAGTTACGGAGGTAGTATGTTATAATTGGTCCAAAAAAGGCCTAACCCAGACATCCGAAGTAAAAGTTTTCCTGCAACACCAAATTGTTCTATATGGTCCACATATGAGTGATCGCGTCTAACCTTAATTTATACCGTTTTTTTTTAGTTGTTATATGCATGTTTATCCGATTTTTTTGCCGGTACGGCGAGCTCTATTTCAAAAATCTTCTAGTTTCCTCCAAATAATATTTTTTCTAGATTTTTTGTGATATTCTAAATAAAATAAGTTTCTTGACATTTTTCTCCAAAGTTAATGGTTTTAAAGTTATAAGCGATTTAAATCCGAAAAATGCCAAAACGCATTTTTGGATTTTAAATCGCTTATAACTTTAAAACTGTTAACTTTCGAGAAAAATGTCAAGAAACTTATTTTATTTAAAATGTCCCAAAAAATCTAGAAAAAATATTTTTTGGAGGAAAACTGGAGATTTTTGAAATAGAGCGCGCCGCACCGACAAAAAAATCGGATGGACATGTATATTTAACAATTAAAACACGACGGTTTAAATTAGGGTTAGACACAATCACTCTTTAGAATCTTCAAGCTGAATGTTTAAACTTCAATTTAAGAATCTGGCAACCTCAAAAGTTCTAATTTAAATATGAGTTTTTAGGCCTCGTAAATGAGTATTTTCGCACTTTTCAGATTTTAAATCGCCTATAACTCGAAAACTATCAATTTTTGAAAAAAATTACAAGATACCTTTCTTGTTTAGAATGACCCACTAAACTTAAAAATATATGTTCCGGGGCAAAAAAACGTGATCTTTTCTATTTGTTTATAAAAATTGTTTAAACAGTTTCTGCCCAAAAATTCCGCCCGGCACCCTTCAGATTTGTTTAGAGGGGACATGTTTGAATAGGAATCCACAAAGAAACCGAATCAGAAATTTTCCCAGACGGGAGCGGTCTCACCACATGGACTAAAATAGATTTCTCCAATACTTTTGGTTTAGATTTTACCACGAGATACGAGCACAGTATTTATCCAAGTAAAATTTTCAGCGAGACCCCGTCCTTAAACCGCCTACTAAAAAATTAAAAGTTCGCACCTGATATATAAAACGATTTCGAGTCATCTTAGCGAGGCCGCACCTGCATACTCTCTGTACTTAACTAAACTATCGACTCACTAAAAATTCTGCCGTTTGCGGCCTCGCTTAGATATCTATTGCGTTATTTCTCCGATAGAGGCAGCATCTCTCGGGAAAGAATCTTTTCTCTCTGTTGCGCCGGCATTTGGGGACCTCTCTTTCATACAACGGCCGGCCTTAAATAGTAGAACCTAAAAGAAAACGTTTGAGCACTGTGCCGTCACTTTTCAGTGGCACATGCGTCTACAGTGGCGCATCAAACTTTCCACTTATGGACGGGATACATAAATTAAAAAATCCCCTTCCTCATTACCAGAATTAAATTTTTTTCATTTTTTTAAGTTTTATGTGATTAAGACATAAGATTCATCGTAATTTTAACCCACCACCCCCTTCTCCCTGCCCCCACCATAAAAAAATTTATTTTTCGATTTTATTTTTTTTTGGTGGGATGCAATCAATTTTAAAATTTCAAAAAATTTACACGCATAGTTAAGGCTTTTATAAAACACGTCTATTTTTTATAGACCCGTAGGTTGAATGTACATAACCTCAAAAAAATTTTAAAATTTTTTTTTTTTGAAAAAAAGTATATAACTTTTTTTTGGGGATAGCTGCAGATCTAATTCTTTCTTAGTCTTGTGTATTTTATCAAACACTATATTTCTAAAAGATAAAAAGGGTTCAAGGCAGGTTTTGTTTATATTCGATTCAGAGTTGGACTACCATCTCCATATAGTAACTATTTCAGCATCCTTATGCATCATCAGTGAAGATTATGCAGTCACAACTCTGAAGGGAATACATTCCTCGTAATACTATATTTCTAATTTTTTTCAGATTTTTCTGTAACGTTAGTCACCTTCAAAAATCCCAAAAACTGTTTTTTAAGGGGGTTTTGGGGGGTTTGAACGTGTTTTTCTGATTTTTAAATATTCTAAACAACTCAGTTACTTCAAGTTATATATAACCTATAAAAATAAAATTGATTTGATATATTATGAAGTCTATAAAATAGGGAAAATCCCCCAAAACCCCTCAAAAAACAGTTTTTCGGATTTTTGAAGGTGGGGAGGCTTACGGAAAAATCTGAAAAAAATTAAAAATATAGTGTTTCATAAAACACACAAGACTAAGAAAAAATTAGACCTGCAGCTATTCCTCAAAAAAAGTTATACGCTTTTTTGAAAAAAAAAATTTCTTTAAATTTTTTGAGGTTATGTACACTCTACCTATGGGTCTATAAAAAATAGGCATGTTTTATAAAAGCCTCAACTATGCGTGTGAATTTTTTGAAATTTTAAAATTGATTGCATCCCACCAAAAAAAATAAAAACGAAAAATGAAGTTTTTGACGGTGGGGGCAGGGGGAAGGGGGTGGTGGGTTAAAATCACGATAAATCCTATATGTTAATCACATAGAACTTAAAAAAGTAAAAAAAATTAATTCTGTTAGTAAGTTCTGTTAACTTTTAATTTATTTATCCCGTCCATAAGTGGAAAGTTTGATGCGCCACTGTCGACGCATGTGCCACTGAAAAGTGACGGCACAGTGTTCAAACGTTTTCTTTTAGGTTCTACTATTTAAGTTATAGGGTCTCATCGTGCCTAAAATGATTAAGAAATTTCACCTATAGCGGCTCTTAGTCTAATACTGATCGATTATTACTTTCAAAACACTGCTTGTGACTAACTAATACTATTTACAATTTTTGGCCATATACAGGGCGATGAAATCTATGATCTCGTGTTCTTTGACATAAATTAATTTTCTAAATTTTTTCCATAAAAATTATGTAACAATACATTGAACATAGCAAGAGACAGGACACAGCCCTGCCTGATACCCAACTCTCTCAGTCTTGTACTATTCTAAAGAGCAGTTCAACTCTACGTATACCCGTTCATTCGATACAAGCGGTATATTATTCGACGCGTTTAAGTAAGACGAGAATAAATATACACTTCCGGATTTTATGTAACTTCCGGTTAAAAAGTTATGACCGGAAGTATCACATTATAGTCGCCGCAAATCGACGCACATTGAAAAGTGGAGATCAAATATTTAGTTCCGGTTTTGATGTCACTTCCGGTTAAAACGTTATGACCTGAAGTGTTATCAAAATAACTCAAAATTGGTGAAATTTAGGTGAAAGGTATATTACCTAAAGAATGGCTTCTATCAACATTCGTGACTATACTGAAAAAGAGAAACGCCAGACAATGTTGCGAATACCGTACCATCAGTCTAATGTGCCACATACTCAAAGTATTTCTAAAGATTATTCATCGTAGAATATACAAAAAGTTAGACAAAAGACATTGGACAAACTCAGCCCGGATTTAGAAATGCTCAAGGAAACAGAGAAGCATTATTTACAGTAAATGTGCTAATACAGAGATGTTTAGATGTAAACCAGGACATCAATGTCTGCTTCCTAGACAGGGCCTATTTTGCCACTAGGCCCGTGAGGCACCTGCCTCGGGCCCGCATTTTAATGGGGCCGGAAAGATCACAAGAAATTTTTTATTTTTATTGCAATAACAAAATAATAATTCAAAATTCTTTCATTTTATGAACAGGAAATGATAAATGATGACTCCACTGTTGATTTTCAAGCGACTTCACCTGTCACAAGTACATTTCCGTCATCTCCTATAGAAAACGACAATGTCAATAACTCTTTTCCTAGCGATATAGGGTATTGACCAAAACATTTAGGTAAATCTGGAATTTCAACAATATCTTATAAATATAAATAATCGACCGAATCAATATATTGATAAAATTAGTGAATGTATTACACAACTGTATAATGTTGTTCTGAAGCTATTTTCTTGTGGCATTTTTACAATTTTAACTATTTATAATGGGAAATAAGCCACAATATTATCAAAAAATGATTTCTATTAACGTTTCGACGCCCAAATCGGGTGCCGTTGTCAAAATACAAAATATTATTATAAAATACCTTGTGAATGCGAACAGTTTTATATAGGTGAAACATCAAGACCATTAAACGTTAGAATAAGTGAACATCAATCTTATATTAAAAATAGAGAATTTGATAGATCTCAAATATGTCAACACGCATGGGATAATGAACATAGAGTTCAGTGGAGAGATTCAAGTATAGTCCTGAAAGAAACAGATAATAAAAAGAGAAAAATCAAAGAAGCGGCTCTAATTATGCTAAACGAAACCAATTGTGTCGCAAATTCCTCGGTGGAATGCAGTAGGATGTGGATACCCATACTGAAAGAGGAAGTCAATAGAAAGAAAATACCACAATTAGTAAGTCAATAGTCTAGTTGGTACATATTTTATATTTTAGTATTACTTATATATCCATGTATTATTGATATTATTTATAATTTAAACAAAATTATAGTAAAGTCAGAATTTGGTATTAATTTTGAGAGTAAATTAAATGTAAGACCAAATACTTACGATGTCGGGATAGTATCACGAGGTTTTTCCTGGTTTTCCCTCGTGATTTACTATGAGATCTCTAACGCGAGAATTTTAATGTCACCGTTGCATATGGTTGTCTTTTTAAAGACAGATCACATGCTATTATTTTTTTTGTGACGGATATTCTTGAGTTAGGGTTGATTTCATGTAATCGAATGAACTATCTTTCAGTAAAGTCGTCCCAGGAACGCAACTCATAAATATTGGCAATATCATTTTAAAGTCTTCTACTTTAAAATGTATCATATGTATCTGAATTGCCGATATAAATGAGTCAAATTAAATAAATTATTAGAAGAATTTTTTTACTAAGCAACAACATTTTTGTTTATGTTAGTAGTATTTTGTATTTTGACAACGGCACCCGATTTGGGCGTCGAAACGTTAATAAAAATAATTTTTTAATAATATTGTGGCTTATTTCCCATTATAAATAGTTAAAATTGTAAAAATGCCACAAGAAAATAGCTTCAGAACAACATTTTATTTATTGTCAATAAAAATTTAAATTTTTGGTGCAACTAGATTTCTATTAAATAATAATTGAAGACATAAGTGGATAAAGGTCATATGTCAAAAAATAATGTTTTTGAGTAATAAGCATTTTAGTGTCTTTCGTTCCAAGTTAATTATTTGTTTTATAAATTTGCATTGCTATACTTTTTTAAACAGGTATCTGAAGGTACTTTTTTACGCTTTAAATTAAATTTAAAAAAAGTTACCTTAAGCCAAATATTTCAAATTTTGTGGACATATTACCTTTATCCAAATAGTAAGTAGTAGAAAATTCTCCATATTTTCACATTTGACGTGGATAAAGGTATGATGTCCAAACGTAATTTTGGACATAATACCTTTATCCACCACAATTCGAAAACTATTGTGTGATATATTGCTTTTATACCTTCCTGTTATTTTTATTTTGCTAAAAATAGGTAATTTTAAAATTTTAACAGGTTAAACAGCATATGAGAAGAACAAAAAGCTAATAAAACAATTTTCTCAAAAAATGTGACATATGACCTTTATCCACTTATCTCTTCAATTATTTTATTTAAAAAAGTTATTATTATTAAATCATATTTAGGGGCCCGAAAATTGTGTAGTGCCTCGGGCCTGATTTGAAGTAAAATAGGCTCTGTTCCTAGATTATAACAATGCATTCGATACGGTGAAACATAATCCGTTAATAAAACTACTGAGGACAAAGAACATCGACACACAGGATATAAGAATAATAAATAATCTGTATTATGAACAAGAAGCTGTCATAAGAATAAATAATGTAAACATCAATAAAATAAAAATCAAAAGAGTCGTTAGACAGGGTTGTGTTTTGTCGCCATCACTGTTTAATGCATACTCAGAAGAAATATTCAAAAAAGCATTAGAAGATGAGGTAGCAGGCATAAAAATAAATGGCCTACTCATATGTGAAATTAGATACGCCGATGACACAAAACAGCAGAAACTATTACAGATCTACAAATAATTTTAGATAAGGTTGTTGCAACGAGTGAAGAATTTGGTCTGTCACTAAACATAAAGAAAACGAAATTCATGGTTATACCAAAGAAAAATATTAGAAACATAAATCTACACGTAAATAATAAGACGATAGAACGAGTTCAGAATTATAACTATTTTGGGCAAACATTAGTGAAACAAACGATTATACCAAAGAAATCCGAATTAGAATAGAAAAGGCTATAAGTGCATTCACTAATATGAAACAAATATTATGTAGTAGAGACCTCAGCCTAAATCTTAGAAAGCGAGTACTAAAATGTTATGTATTTTCTGTTCTTTTGTATGGCGTGGAGACATGGACTCTCAATAAACAATGCCTCAATAGATTGGAAGCATTTGAGATGTGGACGTATCGAAGAATGCTGAGAATCTCCTAGACAGACAGAATAACCAATGAGAAAGTACTAAGGAGAATACAGAACAGCAGGGAGATACTGGATTCCATCAAAATAAGAAAACTTCAATATTTGGGCCATATAACACGTGGTGACATATATGAACTCCTAAAATTAATTATGCAGGGAAAGCTTCAAAGAAGACGCAGCATAGGTAGGAGAAAAATGTCCTGGCTGAGAAATCTCAGAGGATGCTTTGGATGCAGCTCAACTGAACTCTTTCGGGCTGTAGTATTTTAGTACTTTTGATACAAGTGAGAATAGCAATGATGATTGCCAACCTTCGTCGCGGAGATGGTACGTAAAGAAGAAGGTGAAATTGTATATCAATCGACTCAAAGTTATTCGAAGAGTTCAAATATCGACTTTTGGAAAATCTAGGGCTTAGTCCTAGTGTTGTTCTGAAGCTATTTTCTTGTGGCATTTTTATAATCAAGTATATTCAAATGGGAAATAAGCCACAATTTTACCTAAAAATTATTTTATTAACGTTTCGACGCCCAAGTCGGGTGTCGTTGTCAAAATACAAAATAATACTAAATAAACAAAAATGGTGTTGCTTAGTAAAAAATTCTTCTAATAATTTATTTAATCTGACTCATTTATATCGGCAATTCAGACACGTATTATACATTTTAAAGTAGACGACTTTAAAATGATATTGCCAATATTGATGAGTTGCGTTCCTGGTACGACTTTACTAAAAGATAGTTCATTCGATTACATGAAATCAATCCCAACTCAAGAATATCCGCCACAAAAAATCATAGCATGTGATCTGTCTTTAAAAAGACAACCAAATGCAACGGTGGCACTGAAATTCTCGCGTTAGAGATTCCATAGTAAATCACGAGGGAAAACCAGGAAAAACCTCGTGATACTATCCCGACATCGTAAGTATTTGGGTTTACATTTAGTTTATTCTCAAAAATAATACCAAATTCTGACTTGATATTTTAAATTTTAAATAATACTAAAATACTAAATATGTACTAACTCGATATGTTACTGATTTACTAATTGTGGTATTTTCTTTCTATTGACTTCCTCCTTTAATATGGGTAACCACATCCTACTGCATTCTACCGAGGAATTTGCGATACAATTGGTTTCATTTAGCATAATTAGAGCCGCTTCTTTGATTTTTCTCTTTTTACTATCTGCTTCTTTCAGGACTATACTTGAATCTCTCCACTGAACTCTATGTTCATTATCCCATGCGTGTTGACATATTTGAGATCTATCAAATTCTCTATTTTTTATATAGGACTGATGTTCATTTACTCTAACGTCTAATGGTCTTGACGTTTCACCTATATAAAATTGTTCGCATTCATAAGGTATTTTATAAATACAATTCTTTGTTCTTTCTTGTTCACTGTTAGGTTTAGTTTTAGATAGAATAGATCTCAATGTGTTTGTTGTTTTGAATGTTGTTGATATGTTGAATTTATTTCCTATTGTTTTAAGTTTCTCGGATAGTCCTTTTATATATGCTATCGATATTTTCCTCGTATTATTTCTTGTGAATGTTGTAGGATCCCGTTCTAAGTTGTTCTGTTCCATTCGATCCAATCTTGATAATTCCTTATTTATAAACGATATGGGATAATCATTTTTTAATAAAACAGATGTTAACAATTGTTTTTCTTCTAAAAATGAATTTTCGTTAGAACAAGTAATTTTGGCTCTATCATATAAGGATTTAATGATTCCCTTTTTAACGTTGATGTTATGATTTGATTTGTAATTGAGATATCTGTTGGTGTGTATTGGTTTTCTATACACTTGAGTCTCATATCTAGTATCCTTCTTTGAGACCAAAACATCGAGGAAAGGTAGGGTGTTATTGTATTCCTTTTCCATTGTAAACTTTATTGTCTCTTCTTGATCGTTTATAATATTCAGGAACGTATCCAACAATTCCGATCTATGAGGCCATATGGAAAACACATCATCTACATATCTCCACCATACTGTGGGTTTTAAATTTTGTTTAGAAATGATATTAGTTTCGAAATCCTCCATAAATATATTAGCCAATAATGGAGATAAAGAAGAGCCCATTGCGAGACCAAAATTTTGTTTATAGAATTCATTATTTAGTTGAAAATAGGTATTATTAGTACATAATGTCAATAACTCCATTATAACTGATACATTTAGTCTTGTCCTAGTTGTTAATGTATTATCATTTTCTAATTTCGTTTTGATTATGTTTAAAGTTTTATCTAATGGCACATTTGTAAATAAACTGTTTATGTCAAAACTTACTAAAATATTATTTGGATTAAATTCAATATTTGATAATTTGTTTAAAAAATGTTGTGTATTTTTTTAAATGTGTCATTATTATTTGCAAATGGTTTTATAATATTTAATAAAAATTTTGATAGTTCACTACAAGGAGAATTGATGGTACTACAAATAGGTCTAAGTGGAATATTTGCTTTGTGAATTTTCGGTACTCCATAAAAATGTGGTGTCTTACTGTAATGAGGTGTCATTAATTTTCTTTGATAGTACGTTAGGTCATTTTTAAATTTGAATAAAGTTCTATAGATTTTGTTTTCCAGTGTCTTCGTTGGATCCTTCGTTAATTTGGTATAAGGTCCATTTGTAATTAGATCTGTAATTTTGTCCTCATATTGTACTTTATCCATTATTGCAGTTGCATTTCCTTTATTTTATTTTATATTTATTTTATACATTTACATACTTAGTCCTAGTATTTTGTTCTTAAAATATTTATAAGTAGAGTTTACAAATATTATACTATATATTTTATTTTTCCAGGTCAAATTCCAGGGCTATTGTCCACTGTGCTGATGAAACTGGTTATGTCATTTTAGAGGAAGGAACTGCCCAAAAGCCAAAAATCGATATTGATAGAGTAGAAATAACTAATAATCGCTACTGTATTGGCAAATTATCTTATATTGGCGATGACTTTTCCAAAATCATTAACATATTTTGGCCCAAACATGAAGCAAATATCTGGAGCAAGTTTCAGGATCTAGTAAATGATGAATTAGATACAACTGTAAGGGAACAAGTAAATAGCGTACTAAATAATGAGTTAAGGTAGGTATTGTCCTTTTCATGATCATTTTTCAGTGCGTCACAAATGATAGGAAAAAGGGTAAGTCCGTGATAATACACATTTATGACATTTATTCTAACATGACATTTTAGTTAGATCTGACAGTTGTCACATTTTATTTTCAATTTGGAATAAAAACAAATCAAATGTGTTTCTTGCATTTATAAAATGGTATTATCTTTGATTTGTATAGTCTTATAAATTATACAGATTATATTTGTAATATTATTATCTAATTAAAAAAAATTATTTTTTTATTATGGCGCCATCTATCGACAACTAGAATAACTAGAAGAAATGTTATAAAATTGTCACCGACGAAATGTAATCACCGACGTGCCTTTTTTTCTGTCACATACAATTTAATGCGTTAGAAAGAAATCGAAAAACTGTGACGCACTGAAAGATGATCATGAGAAATACTGTAGTCTTGATATTAACAACTATTCAAAATTTCTACGAACAAGTTTAAACAATGTTCTTTTTCTTCTGGTTCCTATCCGTTTCGGATGAAAGAAATCATATTGGCAATTATACTCCGCTGTGTCTAGGTACACGCTAACGTGTACGCAAATAAAAAAGTTAGGTACACGCTTAAACGTCATCAAATCAGTGACGTCACTATTTAGCGTGCACTCTGACTGGGTTTTTTTGGTACACGCTAATTTGAGCTGCGTGTATGCTGTGATATTTAAAAGTATCTGGTATGGTGAGTATCAGAGTGTGGTTAGAATTTGTCTAATCACTAATCACGTTGTGTTTACCCTTTAATATTGATTAATAGTAAAGAGTTTTCTTATTTTTTATTTGTTTAGTATTTTTTTAAATTAACTATGGAGTGTGGACAATTATTTAGTTCTATTAATGAGTTTAACAACATTCTAAAACAGTATGAAAAAGATAAAAGACAAAAATTCGTGATTAAGGGTAGCAGAAGTATTAAGATAAAATATACAGGACAATTGATTAGTGTGATAAAGCTCAGTAGATCCGCTACAGTAATAGATAGCAATAAAAGTTGGTAACAAAAATGGTTGCAAACTTTGAGCTTCATATTATAAAATTAGTTACAATGTTACAGCAGGGCGTTCGATACCATAGTGGCAGACCAAACTTATGTTTTTTAAATAGAACATCCTATATTTTATTTTATGTTCGAAATCGTCTTAAATAACTTCTCCATCACAAAAATATAAAGGTTTATTATGTTATACAGGGTATTCACAAAGTTAGAACCAATTATCTATGAAAATCGTAACAAGTTCAACTCCCTGTATAAATAAAAATAAACACAACAGCATTGATTTATAAACTGGTATAACTAACTTATGTATAAAAATTATTTTAACAGTGTTTTGTAGATGTCATGTCAACTAAATATTTATTTTGCCTACCTGAATACATACTTTTATATACACATTGATTTATTACAATAATTAAGTTTGAACATCTGAATAGTTCTGCTTCCCTTCCCGTAATAACAAATATTTTTCTATCAAACAAACACTAAACATATCACTAAACACATAATGACGTCACTTGCTTGATGAAGTTTAATTCGCGTGTACGCAACTTTTTTATTTGCGTACACGTTAACGTGTACCTAGACACAGCGATTATACTCGCTGCGGCTCGAAACAGTTCCATTGAGGTTTTCTTAAATAGGTACACGCTAACGTGTACGCAAATAAAAAAGTTAGGTACACGCGAAACGTCATCAAGTCAGTGACGTTACTATTTAGCGTGCACTGTTACTGTTTTTTTGCATACACGCTAACTTGAGCCGCGTGTATGCAGTGGTAAGATACCGCGAGTATCAGAGAGTCAGAGTGTTAGAATTTGTTTAATCGCGTTGTGTTTACACTTTAATATTGATTAGTAAAGAGATTTCTTATTCTTTATTTGTTTAGTGTTTGTTTTTAAATTAACTATGAAGTGGGACTAAGGACAACTATTTAGTTCTTTTAATGAGTTTAACATTTTAACAGCATGAAAAAGATAAGAGACTATAAATTAATATATATTTTTTTAAAAAAGACTAAGTTTTCACTCTAATGGCATATAAAACAACATAATGCTATTCTACA
Source organism: Diabrotica virgifera virgifera (assembly GCF_917563875.1). Classification (NCBI taxonomy): domain Eukaryota; kingdom Metazoa; phylum Arthropoda; class Insecta; order Coleoptera; family Chrysomelidae; genus Diabrotica; species Diabrotica virgifera. The sequence goes on from NC_065448.1 coordinate 237,481,680, forward strand.
TCCCACCAGAATGAAAACAATGGGAACCTTCTCTGGTTACACCTCCGAGGCTTCTACAATTTGCAAGCCATACGGATGCTGATACTAAGGAAGATGAGGGAATTATACAGTTTACAATTCACGTCCTATCTGCTCAGCGCGGTAAAGTTCCAACGAGAATGGTTCCCTTCATACTCCACACAGAGTAAATGTAAATCAAAAATGAATAACCATTTTCAATTTCGTTGCAAAACGAAAACACAGCCGAACCATATTCTAGTCCAATCAGAGAGTGCTGTAAGCACCCCTACCGGTTTCGAAACTTATTAGTCTCTCATCAGGAGGCACATATGCTGCTCTCCCTGATCCAACCAAAACAAACCCCAGCATGCAGTCCCGGATTGCAACGAACGAAATGGCATAGATGCCCCAGCGGCAACTGCTTGCAAAAAGACTAAGTTTTCACTCTAATGGCATATAAAACAACATAATGCTATTCTACATCCCACCAGAATGAAAACAATGGGAACCTTCTCTGGTTACACCTCCGAGGCTTCTACAATTTGCAAGCCATACGGATGCTGATACTAAGGAAGATGAGGGAATTATACAATTTACAATTCACGTCCCATATTTTTTTAGTTATAAATGAAATAGTATTAGCGTCCAAAATTAAAATAAAAGGAAGACCTAAAGCTTTTACAATAATAATTAACTTATTCTGAAGCTATTTACAACGTTGTTGTTAAATGTTAAAGTACCTAACTTTTTTATTATCCAACATAAGCGAATTAATCAAAAAACAGAATGTTAAGAAAACCTGCGGCTATAGTTGGGTTTTAATTTCAATATTTTATAAATGCTAGAATATTACACAGGGTGTGGTGAACTTTGAGAATAAAACACAGTTTGATTGGTACACCCAGTATACAATGATCATTTACCTGTCTAGCAATAATTTTATTACAGCGACATTGTTAAAGAATAAGGCTATAAAATGTTAAAAAAATCACTTAAATCGGACAACAGATTTAGAAAATTCACGACATCAAAAATTACCCATTTTGTGGGCTGGCCATTTTTTGTGTCGCTCAGTGTACATATTATATAGATATAAATTGCGCGTCATAGAAAACGGGCACGGGTAATTTTTGAGGTTGCGTATCTCCTAAACCTGGTGTCCGATTTAAGTGATTTTTTGAATATCTTATAGCCTTATTATTTGTCAATATCTCTGTAATAATATTTTTGCTAAACAGGTAAATTTTCATTGTATACCGAGTGTACGAATCATACTATGTTTTTTCTCAAAGTTCGCAACACCCTGTGGAATATCATAGCATTTATAAAATACTGAAATTAAAACCCAACTATAGCCTCAGGTTTTCTCAATATTCTCCTTTTTGATTCATTAGCTTATGTTGGATAATACAAAAGTTAGGTACTTTAACAATTAGCCATGTTCTTTTTCAGTACAGGGTGTTTCTAAACAAGTGCGACAAACTTTAAGGGGTAATTGTAAGTTAAAAAATAATGACAGTTAGCTTTATAATCGTATGTCCGCAAATGCTTCGTTTGCGAGATACGGGATGTTGAATTTTTTCTTACAAACTGACGATTTATTTATTGTTTTAAAACCGGTTAAGATATGTAAATTAAATTTGGTGGACTTTAAGACGTAGTTATTGCAAATTTTTTAACATACAATTAAGAATTTTATATTCACCATTGGCGTGCATACGGGTAATATGATCGGTCATATTACCCGTATGCATGCCAATAGTGAATATAAAATTCTTGATTGCAAGTCAAAAAATTCGCAATAACTATCTCTTAGAACCTACCAAATTTCATTTGCATGTCTTAACCGGTTTGAGGGCAATAAAATAAATCGTCAGTTTGTAAAAAAATTCAACATCCCGTATCTCGTAAACGAAGCATTTGCGGACATAAGTTTATAAAGCAAACGGTCATTATTTTTTCATGCAGAATTTCCCCTTACAGTTTGTCGCACTTATTTACCAACAACCTATACTGATGAAGAACATGACTAGTTGTTAAAGTACATAACTTTTGCATTATCCAACATAAGAGAATGAATCAAAAACAGAATGTTTAGAAAACCTGAGGCTATAGTAGGGATGTAATTTCAGTATTTTATAAAAGCTAGAATATTCCACAGGGTGCTGCGAACTTTGAGAAAAAAAACACAGTTTGATTCGTACACCCTGTATACAATGAAAATTTACCTGTTTAGCAAAAATATTACTACAGGAATATTGACACAGAATAAGGCTATAACATATGCAAAGAATCACGTAAATCGGACAACAGGTTAAGGAGATACGCGACATAAAAAATGACCCATTTTTTAGGGTGCCCGTTTTCTATGACGCGCAGTGTATAATAATGCTCTTAAATATATATATATATATATATATATATATATATATATATATATATATATATATATATATATATATGGATTCCGACTTTAGGAAGCCAAAAACGCTATATCGCACCGGTCATACGAAGCCCGACACCTCCTTACGAAGCCCGGATTCGGGCTTCGTAATTCTTTAATGTTATTTCCCCAAAAAACGTACTTTACACCATCTCTCGATATTTTAACCAAGCTCAGAACATGTAAATACGCTTGGGCTTCATATATATTCGGACAAATTTTAGAAATGTACCATAGGTAGCTCTGAAATCATGATTAACAATACGAAGCCCGGGCTTCTTATGCCTGGAATTATTATCAAAACATACACTCGTAGTTCATGGTATCTACCACCAGTTTGCGCTGCGAAAAAAAGTATATACTCTGTAGAAGTTCAGCAGCGTTAGGAAGCCCACATTGAGCTACCGATTATAAGAAGCCCTGAAGTTTGGCAACGTTTTTGCGTATGCCTCAAAGTATTATAAGGTTGTAAACATTTTTAATATTACCTGGCAATGCACATTTTTCGTATTTTTGGGTCGTTCATCGTCATTTATCTTGTGTACTAAGACTCCCGAGAACAGATTATGGTAATTCTTAGCCTGTACACAGTAAGATACCGACAGAAAAAAGATTTAAAAATTGAATCGCAAAAGAATTATTTATTTTAATTGATACAATTAATACAAATTAATAGTTTGTATTACTAATTTACTACTTTAGTTTGTAATAAGCCACAAAATTTGCCACCAAATAGGAAATTAATATGACAAATTAAATTATTGTTTTTTTTTTAAAGGTTAATGCCTCGACAACTAATGGCCATTGGCATGGTAGGTATGGTAATTTTTAACAGTTAGGTACCTAGTGTAATGTGTAGTGTGTGTGTGTTGAGTAAGTGTCTTGTTACTTTGCAAAGTTGACGTCATTGTCTTTGCAAAGAGACGCTAACTGTATCTGAACGTCTGCGGTCCCTCCGGTGAGTACCGATCCCACAAGGGCAGAAACTATTTTCGTTTATTAATTTATAATAAATGAAACATTTCTGACCCTGGTGAGATTCGAACTCACAACCATTAGGATTTTTCGATCCAAAGGTAGGCGCTCTTACCACTCAGCCAAGGACGGGGTTAAAGTTATTATTATTAAATATTACTTTATAAAATTAAAAATAGTCATTCTTACGAATTATGCGTATTATTCTGATTCTGATACGATGAACACTTGTTTGTTGGGTCTGAGCCACACAATTGAGGGTTAGGCCACTGTTTCATTCGTATTTTTAGTATTTGTCAAGGCAACAATACATTATGTAGTGCCATCTTGCCAAATATAGAGCTAGATTGTGTAGACCACTGTTGAACCATATATCCAATTTTTCTGCTTTTATTGATGTATTAATCTAAAAATGCTCAATTTGTGGACTGTGCCACTGTTGCTCTGAGCGCCTCATTTAATACAAATACAAAATATTTAATACAAATGCATATAGATTTTCCCTTCGGAAAAAATCAAACAATATAGATCTTTTTTAATTTCATTAAGGGGATGGGTACGTAGTTTCTGCTGAAATGCTACTCAAATGGAATTCATTTTTTTTTTCGAATTCTGAGAAAACTAATAAGTATTTTTGAAAATTTTAAACTCAGAATAAGAGATTACGTTATTAGCGAGGGCCGAAAGTCCCTGAGAACTTCTATAATGTTTATTTTAATAAGTTACAGGGCTAAAAAAACTAAAAAAAAATTTAGTGTGACTTTTAATTTCAAAATATCTCATTCAAAATAAACTTTTTTTTATTGTAAGAGACTTTCGGCCCTCGGTAATAATTTAGTCTTTCATTTTGCGTTTAAATTTTTCAAAAATATTTATTGTTTTTTTTTCAGGATTTGAAAAAAAAATGAACACAATGTCCGTGGTAATATTTTCCAAATCTTTGTCAGTAGTAAATAGAATATTGCCAGCATATTGTCAGTCAGACAGTGACAATTTTAAATATTTGACCTGGCATCGGGAATATTTTCAGTTGTTGATTAAATAATATTGATAGTGTGAGTGTGTTTGATAAACAATTGATTTAAGACGTGAACTGTTGTTACAGATGTTCAAAATTGTAAGCGTTTCATAGTAACAATATATTATTAAAAAATCACTTTATCACTTTTCCTCTTTTCTCGATTGATTATTAGCTTTTGTTGTACAGTAGATAAATTATTACTGAATACATAGGTAGTGAAAAAATTATCAGTAGTAATTGCACAAGAGCTCTGAAATTATCGAATTTTTCCCGAGTGACACTTTGACAGTATTAATTTCACGACCCGAAGGGGAGTGAAATTACGTCAAGTGGCACGAGGGAAACAATTCGATAATAATTTCAGAGATGGAGCTGCAATTTGCTGCGATTATTTCATGAATAAAACTGTTTAAAACCAAAATTTTATTGTAATTTATTTATGTAAGTACAAATTAGTACAATTAAACACACAGTTGTTATAAATATTTGACGATTGAAAGTCATCACTTTTATAAGTTTTAAAACAGTAATTTTCATTAATGTCACTGAATGTATTTTTTCCTAGCAATGAAGGGCATCTGAAGTAATATACTTGACGATGGGATATTATTAAAAATGATCAATTTAATTTGTATTTCTGTAGCTTTCTATTGGTCGGAAATATGAAATAATCATATTAATTAACTGAATTAACAATTAAGGTAATTAATTATACTAGTAAAAGTTATCCAAGAACATTCAAGAGCCATCTTTACAGTTAATGATGAAATTGTCAAGTAAAGTTTACATATCCATACCAGTGACAATTTTACTACAAGTAATTTGCCGTGTAAAGACAGAAAAAGTAGGGATAGCCTTAAAATATTTGCGAATTATGTACCGATGGCCCTAAGAAATGTTTAATAAACAACATATTAAAAAGTTCTACTCTAGAAGTGGGCACTTAATTTTTTATTAAACAAATGAACTGCGAAATTAGATGTTTCTTTAAATAACCCCGAAAATATAAATTTTAGAAAAAAACTGACTTGACTATTGAAAAATTCAGACTATTGAAAAAAACCTTATAATATAAGATTAAAATTTTTATAAAATTAAATCTGTAGCTTCTATAATTTTTTATTTATAACGCTAAAGTCACCCTTCTCACAAACATTGGCGCACTGTAAACTAGCGAAGTGCACGGCTGAGTTATTTCAGTGTATTTATCTAATTAATGGATCAAATAAAAGTTTACAAATTGGACAAGAAAGAAGGAAATTAAGAGAAGGAACAAGAAAGGATAGATTAATTGGAAAGAAGAACAATTAAGCTATCTTATGGTTATAATAAAAAGAAATAAAATGTATGGGCATAAGTACGGTGTGGGTTGAATTTTGTTTAAACATTATTTAAAATTGTGTAACTAATAAAATTTTTCTTATAAAGCTCTCAAATTTGTACAACTTACCTTTCAAACATCTTACTAAACAATGTTTCATTCAAAAAAATGCCAAAAATTTAATTCAAATGATATGACGCAAAAAATGCAATTTTTGAAAACTTTTACGTAAGTTTTAAGTAAAAACGTAGTTTACAGAATTACCAGCACTTTAAAACGGTATTACTCAAGTTTGAAAAAAATTTTACAATTTTATAGGTGATTTTTTAAAGCATTTGATGTATTTTTTAAAATGTACTCAATAATTTTATTTTAGAAATGAAATAAACTATTCCTTTTTGACAAAAATTAAGAAAGATAACAAAAATGTAATACAAAAACCGAAAATTACCAACTAAAAAATTGTTTATAAAAAGTGATCAAAAATGTTTTCTCTAAAATTTAATAATAAGCTTGAACAATAATACATTTGTAATATTTATACATTACCAGACGTCTTTCATTTGATAAAAAATAAAATAAGATTAAAATGGGAACGACAGTGGGAAAATACTGTAGAAAACTCACAAAATACCTACTTTAAAATACATCCTACCCTACCATCCCCACCTCTATATATTTTCAACTACCCTACTTCAAAATTCTTTTCGGCAAGTGTTTTTCGACTTAAAACAAATCATGGGCGATTTCCATCGCACCTTGCTAAGCTGGGCATTATACAGTCCTCGGCCTGTAGTTGTGATCAGAACTCTTACGGAGATCTAAATCATATATTTTTCGGTTGCAAAAAACATTTTAAAAAATCCAATGATTTAATTCGTACACTTATTGAAATGAAATATTTTCTTCCATTAAATCTCACACACATTTTGTTAGCTGCCAATAAAAACACCTTGGAACTTTTAGTAAATTTTATTAAAGAAAATAAAATACAAATTTTAAACGGCATAACCCACATCTCTGTAGTTATACTATAAGAAAATTCCTTTTACAACTTTCTGTGGCAAATGGACTTGATTCCTTGCCATTATCTTTCCACACACACAATAATACATTTTCAACAAAAAAATATTTTTAGCTCTTAAACATTATGTCTGCGTAACTTCGAACCTATTAATAACTTTTTTATTACCAGTTTTACGAAAAAAGTTATTCTTTATAAAATACTCTGCATCGTATATGATCTCAGATGCAACCATCAAATATAAAATTTTAGTAATTTTACATACGAGGTTTTACATACGATTTTACATTTTGACATACGAGGTATGTAAAAAAATATGAATTTCACTCAAGAGTAAAGTACCTTTAGATTTCACAATATCGAAAATTGCTATTAAAAAAAGTTGTTTGGAATTACAAAATATGTTTCACTGTTCAATTACATTCTTCTAAATGAGATATTGTGAACTATAAAGGTATGGTATGTTTAACAGTAAATGGTCGAGTTCAATTAGTTACCACTATAAACATCCTGGAATAACCGATAATAGTATAAAAGGTCCGGTTTCAGGTAAAATTTAAATATGTTTTCTGGTAAAATTTCTTTGCTTTATTATGGGATTACCCATACCGTCTTCTTCTTCTTCTTCTTCAAGTGCCGTCTCCTAATCGGAGGTTGGATATCATCATCACTATCTTTACTATATCCACCGCTGCTCTAAAGAGTTCTATAGAACTTCATCTAAACCAGTCCCTTAAATTCTTACCGTCTAGTAAGTGTTAATTGTCAAAAGACCAACTCTGTCTACCTCGGTTGCTTATCGCTCCGGGTGGGTCTTAACAATGGGCCAGGTCAGATAAATTTAATAATATTTACGACCGCACTAATTGAACTCTACCATTTACTGTTGAACAAACCATACTGAACTGTTAAGCAAAAGTCATATTTTTTACATACCTCGTATAAAATTGAAAAAGTTTGATATCCGTAATTTGAGAAAACATTGAATTTTTTTTCAATTAGAATGATGTAAGTATAATAAAACATAGTTTTTAATTCCCAACAACTTTTTATAATACCCATATGTTGATATTCTGGAATATAAAGGTACTTTACTCTTTAACAAAATTCGAATTTTTGACATACCTCGTATAAAATTGATAAAACTTGATATCTGATGATTGGGTTTTAGATTTTAGACTATGCAGAGCAATTTATGAAGAATAAACTTTTTTTCGTAAAATTTGTAATAAAAATGTTTTAAATACGGTTCCTTGCTACGCAGACATAGTGTAGAAGAGCTTCTTTATAAGCATTTTCAAATTGTAATGCCATATTCGGATTCAGCATAATCAAAAACAAAATAGAAACAAAATTCAACGATATTTTTAAAATTATTTTAAATTATATAATTTAACATGATTGTTTGGAATTAAGAACTATATTCTGATATGCAATTTCATCCTTCTAATACAAAAAAAATTTTGAAAATTTTTCTAATCAATATTATTTTTAGTTGTTTATTTCAATTATGATACATATAGCTATTTGTATAACAAGGGAGGAAAGTGCTACTTTTCCTCCCGAGAATGAAGTTTCGTTACAGCGGAGGGCAGTAATCATTCAAGGGAGGAACAGGCACTTTACTCCCATGTTATACATATGGTTTTTCCACCTTCCTCAAATAACAAGTCATTTTTTCATTTTTACTTAATTTATTTATGTAACTAACCAACAGAATTTATTCGAACTAAAACTAATAAGTACGTACAATATAACTGTCAATTGTCAAATATAAGTCAAAATAAAAATGTAAACATTGTTAAATCAAAATAACAATTTACAGTTTTTTACCATTCTGTGAAATACAGAGTGTTTTATAAATAAACGTTAAAATGTATACAAACTTACGTAATAGAAAATAGATATTGTACGTCAATAGGGCGTCAATAAGTTATATTTTTATGAATGAAATACCATGATGTCACTTTTACTTTTCCTCCCTAGGGAGGAAAAGTACAACTTTGCTCCCTACAATCAGGTCCGGAAAAGTATACTTTCGGTAGAGCTAGGTGGAAAACTCTTTTATTATTCACTTTACGACAAACAGTTATTCTTTATAAAATGTTCTACAGGGTCTAAAACCTAAAATACAACCGTCTTATATCAAATTTTGTCAATTTTATACGAGGTATATAAAAAAAATATGAATTTGCTCAAGAGTACTTAAATAATATACCCTTATTTTTCACAATATTGAAAATTGTGCTTATGTAAAGTTGTTTAGAACTAAAAACCATAATTAACCAGCCAGTGGTGGCTATATGAGATTTTCTCTCACGGTTTCAGAAAATTGCACAGAATTTTTTTTCTGGGAAATTATACGATCTGTAGTTCCTTCTAGTCTCCTAACTATCCTCCCTCGACAATCTAATAGAATCGTCCGCTTAGATAGTGACTCAGTTGACCTAATATCACCCAATTGTTGAGTCAGCGCGCTTCAAGTGAGACATTCTCTCATCAAGCGACCACCCGCGTTACGAACTGTACATAAAAATTAATTTTATTTTGGCACTTAAAACCTGAAATAATGTAAAAAAAAATTGTAATTGTCATCAATCAATTTTTGCAGAGCATTTTTGTTGTGCTGTGCTGTAAATAATCAAGATACGGAGATTGATTAATATTGGTTTAATTCCGATTATTTCTTTTTATTTTATTATATTATTATCTATATTATGTTATATTCTTTTTTTCTTATTATTAATTAATAAAAAAATTTTAAAAGCTGTTTTAAAAACTTTATTTTGTAAAAAAGGTAAAATTTGGATATGTGAGAGAAAATCTCACGCGCGACCACTCGCGTAACAATCTACCTAGCGACCAATGCCGGGTCGCTAGGTTGGGAATCTATCTTTGGTTGGGAAATAAGCCACAATTAAATTGAAAAAATAATTTTATTCGCGTTTCGACGCCCAAATCGGATGTCGTTGTCAAAATATAAAATATTACTAATATTTACTAGGTAATATTTTGTATTTTGAAAAGGACATCCGATTTGGGCGTCGAAACGTTAATAAAATTATTTTTTCAATTTAATTGTGGCTTATTTCCCAATCAAAATAATTATAAAAATGCCACAAGAAAATAGCTTCAGAACAACACTAAAAACCACCTTCCAATATTCCATCCTTCTCATTGAAATATTCTGAACTATAAAGGTACTTTATTCTTGATCGAAATTAATCTTTTTTGACATACCTCGTATAAAATTAATCAAAATTGATATAAGATGGTTGTATTTAAGATCTTTGGCCATGCAGAACTTTTTACAGAGGATATCTTTTTTTCGTATGATTAATAATAAAAGAGTTATCATAATTGAAATAACTGAAAATAATGTTGTATATCCATAATTAAAAAAAATTCAACTTTTTTTTAATTAGAAAGATGAAATGGCATATTAGAATATAGTTCTTAATTCCAAACAACTTTTCATTATAACAATTTTTAATATTTTGAATAATAAAGCTACTTTACTCTTGAGTAAAATTCATATTTTTTGACATAATATCTCGTATACGGCTTAAAAAAAATGAACTGATGCACAACATACACAACTTTTCACGTTGACGAACAGAACGTCTATAGTCGTCTAATTTCCATTGATGTAATGTGACACTACGTCTATATACGCTGAATTTTTCCCTATTCTACTTTGCAAAATACATATAGTGTCACAACACTTGCTTATACATTTGACGCAGTGTCCGTCAACGTGTTAATTGGACACACTGTACAAAACAATTATTGTTATTGTTTAAACAAATAATAAACAATTAGCGGCAAAATCTGTGAGTAGAACTTTTTACTTTAACATGTATATAAACTAACAAAAAAAGTTTTAGAAAAAGATAATCTTGTTTGAATTGCTCCGAAACAATGCATCTTTTCGTTCTATCTTGACTCTTCTAAAATGCTTCGTATAGATTGCTGAATAGAATTGGGCTTCTTATAACAGGCAATATGACGACTTATATACACATATAAGGATCTCGTAGAACAGTCGTATTATTCAAACGTAAATTAAAACATGGCAACATCGTCGGGCTTCGTATAATGCGTAATCCATATACACTGTGAACGAGTTTATACGAGTGGGCTTCGTAAGACTGTAGGAATAAGACAGTGCTACAATCGACTTACCCCGTAAACCGCGGGCTTCCATTCATCTGCAGGTTGTAGCGGGCTTCCTATCATTTGTGAGCCATATATATATATATATATATATATATATATATATATATATATATATATATATATATATATATATATATATAAAACAAACAAATGAAATAGAGAATGCGGAAAAATCCCCTTACGAACAATTCACACATCCACTACTTCGGGTTGGGAAAAATTTTTTGAATAGAATCGAAGATCCAAACACCAGCTCTTAGAAATGTGTTTCGCCCTCTTCAACCTCTATGGGCTCATCGGTGAAGATGAGAGGTTGAATATCTTCAGACACATTCCAATAAAAAAACAACATTCGAGACCTAGACATAGCAGGAACGTAAATCTACGCCCAACCTGACAATGCCATTCTCAAGTTTTAATTCCCTAATTACTTTAGAGTAAGTAAGATAATGTTTATGAAAAAACAAAAGATGTAGATCTTTGAAACACACTCAGTGATCAAAAGATCCACAGGTACTGGTTTGGACGACCACTCGTACGAAAACAAACAAATGAAATAGAGAATGCGGAAAAATCCCCTTACGAACAATTCACACATCCACTACTTCGGGTTGGGAAAAATTTTTTGAATAGAATCGAAGATCCAAACACCAGCTCTTAGAAATGTGTTTCGCCCTCTTCAACCTCTATGGGCTCATCGGTGAAGATGAGAGGTTGAATATCTTCAGACACATTCCAATCAAAAAACAACATTCGAGACCTAGACATAGCAGGAACGTAAATCTACGCCCAACCTGACAATGCCATTCTCAAGTTTTAATTCCCTAATTACTTTAGAGTAAGTAAGATAATGTTTATGAAAAAACAAAAGATGTAGATCTTTGAAACACACTCAGTGATCAAAAGATCCACAGGTACTGGTTTGGACGACCACTCGTACGAAAACAAACAAATGAAATAGAGAATGCGGAAAAATCCCCTTACGAACAATTCACACATCCACTACTTCGGGTTGGGAAAAATTTTTTGAATAGAATCGAAGATCCAAACACCAGCTCTTAGAAATGTGTTTCGCCCTCTTCAACCTCTATGGGCTCATCGGTGAAGATGAGAGGTTGAATATCTTCAGACACATTCCAATCAAAAAACAACATTCGAGACCTAGACATAGCAGGAACGTAAATCTACGCCCAACCTGACAATGCCATTCTCAAGTTTTAATTCCCTAATTACTTTAGAGTAAGTAAGATAATGTTTATGAAAAAACAAAAGATGTAGATCTTTGAAACATACTATATATATATATATATATATATATATATATATATATATATATATATATATATATATATATATATATATATATATATATATAAAAAACAAACAAAAAAGAAGTCAATCTTTGAACACACTCAGTGATCAAAAGATACAAAGTTGGTTCACCGACCAATCGTAACAAAATCAACAAATGAAAAAGAGAATGTGGAAAAATCCCCTTACGAATAACTCACACATCCACTATTTCGGGCTGGGAAAAATTTTCTGAATAGAATCAAAGCATCAAACACCAGTTCTCAGAAATGTGTTTCGCCCTCTTCAACCTCCCTGGGCTCATCGGTAAAGATGAGAGGTTGAATATCTTTAGACACATTCCATCAAAAAACAACATCCGAGACATAGAACATAACATAACATAAGCCCGAAATAGTGGATGTGTGAGTTATTCGTAAGGGGATTTTTCCACATTCTCTATTTCATTTGTTGATATATATATATATATATATATATATATATATATATATATATATATATATATATATATATATATATATATATATATATATATATATATGCTTTCTGTTGTTTTCCGGGTTTGACTCCGCGTTGAATAATTTTGGTTTTGAGAAAAACCATTATTTTGACGACGTTTCGGCAAGATCTCACTTGCCATTGTCAAGTCAGGAGTCAAACCCGGAAAACAACAGAAAGCACATATAGCTCCCGCGGAAACTTCAAGTGTAACATATATATATATATATATATATATATATATATATATATATATATATATAAGACATTATATTCTATGTAATAATGTTATCTATATTTTATTTTTTTAGGATAATCAAAGACCACCTAGATGATCTTAACAAAAATATCGAAAATTCCGCTGACCTTTACAAAAACACATCAGACTTAATATTTGGTCTCGAAAAGGAATTTACATTTGCAGACTATAAGAATCATGAAATGAGTTTCTATTGTCTTCCATATTATTCAGCTCTGGTTACTTTGCAAGTACTTTATTACCAATTCGGGATTGTTAACCAAAAGAAGATCAATCTTCGGGACGAATATATCACGAAAATAAAAAATGATTCTAAAATTCTTGTTGATTTTGCAGTAACGTGGGTACAAAAAGTATTCACTGAGGAGTTGAATCATGTTTATGAAACGTGTGATGCTAATGAAATTTACAATTCTTTGCTTGCTGTTCGTTATTTATGCAACTCGCATGGATTACAGTTTATGGAGTATTGGCAAGCCATTGTGGCAGACCCCTTTCGTAAAACAAGACCAGATATAACTGCCATAGTTTATACAAAAGCATTTGGTACCCCCACTCCTACTTTAGCTAGACAAATGGTGCTTCTCTCCAATCCTCAGCCACTCACACCTGCTCTCATCGATGGTAAACGAAATAGAATCATTGAAATTGAGGTATACGAGACTAGTGATAAACAAGGCATCAGTGGTTTAGCAATAACCTATGAAAACGGAGATTACATTGTTCAAGGTGATGATACAGGTCTGGAAGGGGGTAAAATTGATCTAAGGAACAATTATCTTATTCGAGTTACAGCTGCTGGTCCAAATAGGTTGGACGCTCTATCTTTCCTTTTGGATGATGGTAGTACCCAATGTTTTGGCGTCGTGAATGGAGACAAGATGATCTATGAAATGTTGGACCATCATATAGCTGGAATTTTTATAGCTAATGATTGTTCCAAGTCAGAAAATCATCGAATGTTATCAAGGGTGGCTTGTATTACAGTATCTTATCAATTAATACCACAAGTTTAATTGTACAATGAACAAGAATTAAAAAAAAAGGTTGTGAATGGCTAAATGATACCCTGTCTATGCCATAAAAACAAAAAAATATTTCTGCACTGCATATACATAGTAATTCTTACTGTACTGTAATGTTCAAATACATTTAAAAATATGTAAAGTTATAAATAAAATGTTACTACTTAAAATTTCATACTATTTCTACAATTTGTAGTTCTGGTTGCTTATCATTAATTTGGTGTTCAAAAGATACGAGTATTTAGGTTTCATAGAATCAAACAAAGGAACAACTAAAGAAGATATAAAAAATAGACTAGAACAAACTAGAGACTGCATACGAAAATTGAACCCGGTTCTGTGGGATAAGAACATCAGTATAAAAACAAAGACAAGAATCTTCAATTTTGGTATCTACCGTAAACCTACACAGACTGATCACGTTATCCATTCCACTTCTAACCATCCTCTCTCACATAAACTTTCTGCATTTCATAGTTTTATACATAGATTAAACTCTATTCCTCTATCTACAACTGAATTTAACAAAGAATTGAACATCATCAAATAAATTGCAGTTAACAATAGGTATGACCCAGACATCATCCATAAACTTCAACAGAAAAGAGAACTTAAGTTACTTCAACAATCCGCTTTCTCATCATCTTCCACAACTACTCCAATTTATGCCTCCTTACCGTTTAATAACTCCAAATTATCTGAAAGAGTCAAACAAATCATTTCTAATTCTTGTGACAACATCAAAATCTCATTTAAAGTCAATAACACCCTCAATAAAAGCTTAACTAACACCAAAGACCCTATCCATTACATGAGCCGTAGTGGGGTATACAGACTCTCTTGATCAGACTGTGATGCTACCTACATTGGTAGAACTTACAGATCTCTTTCCACCCGATCGGCAGAACACAGTAAGAGAGATACCACTTCAGCCTTTTCACACCATTTAAAAGTCAATAAACATGAACTTAAGATTCCTGATGGGGTCCAGTTAATACACAACATCCAACAACAAAATACACTCCGTTTAGACTTATACGAGGATTTGGAAATTGTCAAGGACCTTAAGAAAAGTCCCAATTGTGTCAATCGACAAACATCCCTTAACCGCAATTTTGTCCCCATTCACCGTCAATTATTCTCATAATTCCTATTACTTTGTTATACCTTCCCTTTTCCTATCCTATCTGCTATCTTCTTTATCCTATTTACCCACTGTCAACTATCTTCTTCGTTCCCTTACTGGCTCCAAACTCCTTTACACACACTAATCATTATCATTACTAACCACATGAACCCTTCTTAATCAAAACCCAATTAATTTACCGTATTTTTTTCTCACTTCTTTCATTTCTTTTCTTCATTCAGTTCAACCCTCATACCCAACTTCTCCAATCTTTCTCTTTCACTCATTTCACCTATGCTTTGACCCTACATCACACTCCTTTGCTTTTTGTCTTTGACCTTTTCCAAATATATTTTACCTCCACACGTAACATTCCATCACTTTATTTCAGTTATCACATTTATACTCAGTCATTCTTGCAATCCAATTATAACAATATTCATTCTCCTAATTTTGTTTTATTAATTCTATTTTATTCATTACACCTATTGTTTTCTATACTAATTAAATTTTTAATTTTAGTTTTTATCAATTGGGCCACCTATTATCCTACAATTATTTATTTTCAATTTTACATATTCACCAGTTTGTCACAAGAATTTTCTCAATTTTATAAAAATTGTTCCATAATAATTGCATTCCTGAATCATACTTTCTACTATCAGATTGACTATATCTTAACTCTAATCTATTTTTTTAATTTTCTAAGTTTTTAATTTTCACCTACATTCAAATAAAAATTTCCCTTCTACCTATACAACCATCAATACACATACTGTGGACATATAAATTTCTTGATATAATAATATCCCTTTTCAAAATTTAAAACTTCTATATCACCACCTACTTATTTTTATTTCTGTCATTACTACTAATTAGTACTAATCAGCCCACTTTTTCATTTTGAATTTTTGATCAGGTTAATTTTATTTGATACAGTCAATTTGTGATACCTACAGTTAAAATAATTTTTATTTTGTAAAACACATTTTCTTTTAATTTTAAAAAATAATAGATTTAATTAACAGACATCTTTCAGATATTAAAATCTTTACCATATCTTCGTCTTGGATCATGACTTTGTTTTTTAAATTTCCTTGAAAATCGACTACCTTCTTCCTCAACTGTCAATGTCACATCAAGCATTTCCTTACACAGCTTTGACACTTAGTAGTCATCGTTGACCGAAGATGGTTGATTGGGTCCTCGGGTAGAGTTTCACCATGTTCCCAGAGGTTTAATCCCTGAACATCGGCGTTTAGCCATTTTAAATTTATTTTAACATAATGTAGATTTATTTATAATCACAACCATTCTTTGGTTCTGGGGCTATTTTGCAAGTATTCAAGTAAGTAATCATAACCACATTTTTTTAACTTTCACAATTTCAACCATATTTTCAATTTTAATAGTGGGATTACTTATTTGATTTTAGATTCACTGATGATGGACCGATAGGTTTGAAAACGTTCTGATGAACTCATTTTATTGAATCCATTGGGATTCTAAAATTTTTTAGTAAATATACCTTTTACATAGAAGTGGTTTTTACTTCATGTTCCAGTTTGTTTAACTATAAGGTATACAGCCAACCCAGGGAACTACCCCTTTTTAGTTTAAAGAGAAGAATATAAACGCCATGACAAGAAGTATCCTTACTTATGGGTGTAAAAATTGGATAATAAATAAGAAATCCAAAGAAAAGTTAAAAGTACCTAACAGAGACGGAATTCATAAGGATACGCTGTAGAGCAGGGGTGGCCAACCTTTTCGGCAGACGGGCCAAAATTCGGAAACACAATTTCGCACCGGGCCGCACTACTAAATAATCTTATGTAGCTAACTAACGAACAAAAAAACATTATTTTTGAAGATATTTTTAAAAATAAAACAAACTTCTTGGCAAGACAATATAATGAAAAAATTAAGGCACTAATTTTTTGTTTTATGTATCATTCTGCTAACTGAACAAATTTGTAAATTAATGAGATATCTGACTTTCTTTAGCAGAACTACATAAGCTCATCAATCTCGCTCGACTAAAGTCGTTGCTACACGCAGACAGTTTTTTCTAGATGAACATCGGTAATCCGTGTTCTGATATGGGATTTAATATGCCTCATCCTACTAAAAAGTTGTTCAAGTGTAAGTGTTTCCAAATAATGAAATCATGGACAGAGCATGTTTGTAAAATGTAGGATATTTCTCTTTGTCAAAATAGTTTTTATAGAATTCTTCCACGCCAACCTGATTAAATTTTTCTTTCAGCTGTGCATCAAAATCGGAAACCCACTCGTCGTCTTGAAAGTCTGAAATGTCCTTTGATTTGCTTTCAAAAAATGATTGTATTTCTTGCCTCAAATCAAAAACTCTTTAACATTTTTGCACAGGTTAGCCCTCTTAATTCTGCATAAAATATAACATCATCATATTCTGATTCGTAGGACTTGAGAAATTCTTGAAATTGACGGTGATTCAAACCTTGTGACTTAAAGTTCACTATTTTGATAGCTACCTTCATAACATGGTCCATTTTGAGAGATTTGGCACACAAATTCTCTTGATGAATAATGCAATGAAAGCATCGACGTATTGCCTACCCTACAGGCCTCGTTTTCAATCAGTTTTACCAAACCTACGTGTGTCCCAACCATTGCTGGAGCACCATTAGTTGTTAAGCCCGACAAGTTGTTTAGTTGTAATGAAAAGCGACTGAGTGTTGTTTGACCGGCCTCTAATAAATCTCGTGACTTAGGTCCGGTTTCACCACCAACAAATAAATCAATGAATAGCTATTCGTCGAATAAAATTTATTAGACGTTTAAATTTATATTTTGTTTCAATATAATTTTGATAATTTAAAGTTAAACTCGTGAATTTACTTTCTTCTAAATATTTACAGCCAGATTAACTTGCCAATTTACTCGAAGAGTAAGTATTTTTTGATAAATAAATAAAATAAGTCTTATTTGACGTTAGTAAAATGGAGAAATGTCAGTTTAATGGTCCAATAACTTTAATCGTAGAATAAACTACTATTTGTCGTTGGTGAAACCGGCCCTTAGTGGTACCCTTAAGTGGAAATAATGCTGCTAGTTCTTCGGTT
The DNA here is from genome assembly GCF_917563875.1 of Diabrotica virgifera virgifera. Classification (NCBI taxonomy): domain Eukaryota; kingdom Metazoa; phylum Arthropoda; class Insecta; order Coleoptera; family Chrysomelidae; genus Diabrotica; species Diabrotica virgifera. The sequence continues at coordinate 237,499,968 of NC_065448.1, forward strand.
TTATTAAAATAGGCATCAACACCTCTGATAAAGATCACCACTTGTGCGGTATCCGTCATATCGGTGCTTTCATCCAATGCCAGAGAAGAGAATAATACCGGGTGTCCACTTATATTTTCCCCCATTTTAACTACCTATAACTTCTAAACGGCTCAAGATAGAAATATGCGGTTTTCGCTGAAATGTTTTATTTTAGTAAAAGTTTTGTCTGAATGGATTGAATCTTTTATATCGCTTTCAAATACGAAAAAAAAAAATGGCGGATTTTTGAAAAAAACGTTGTTGACTTTTTTTAAATGGAACACCCAGTATATTTTTTTGTAAATTGAAAGAAAGGTCATTCACCTATCCAGCCATATAAAGTTTTTCAAAATCGGTTATCAAATCACTGAGTAATTAATTTTTAAAATGAGAGGTGCAACGTGGATATCACATACCTAAATAACATAAGTAAGCAAATTGATATTATGTTATGTGATTTCCACATTGCATCTCTCATTTTAAAAATTAATTGCTCACTCATTTGACAACCGATTTTAAAAAATTTTATATCTATGGATAGGTAAATGACCATTTTTTCAAGTTACAAAAAATATACTGGGTGTTTTAATAAAAAAAGACAACAACGTTTTTTTTTTTCAAAAATCCGCCATTTTTTATTTAAAAGCGACATAAAAATGGTCATTTACCCAAAAACTTGAAAAAACGGTCATTTACCTATCCAGCGATATAAAATTTTTTATAATTGGTTGTCAAATGACTGAACAATTAATTTTTAAAATGAGAGATGCAATATGGAAATCACATAACATAATATCAATTTGCTTAGTTATGTTATTTAGGTATGTGATATCCATGTTGCACCGCTTCATTTAAAAATTAATTACTCAGTGATTTGACAACCGATTTTAAAAAACTTTATAGCGCTGGATAGTTAAATGACCTTTCTTTCAATTTATAAAAAAATATACTGGGTGTTACATTAAAAAAAAGTCAACAACGTTTTTTTCAAAAATCCGCCATTTTTGTTTTCGTACTTGAAAGCGATATAAAAAATTCAATCCATTCAGACAAAACTTTTACTAAAACAATACATTTCAGCGAAAACCGCATATTTCTATCTTAAGCCGTTTAGAAGTTATAGGTAGTTAAAATGGGGAAAATATAAGTGAACACCCGGTATATTATGAACTCAGATGCTCGATTTTTTAACTTACCTTCGACATGTTTTCCAATATCATCCACACGCCTTGTAATAGTTTGACGATATAGGCTTATTTTTGAGAATTCCGTTTTCTGTTCTGGACATATTTCAGCGACACTGTCCAAACACTCCTTAACAATTTCACCGTCTGAAAAAGGCTTTGATTTTTTTTGCTAGGATTGCAGCTACTGCATAACTCTTTATGTATGTTTGGTATTTGTTCAGATTAAACATAAGAGAGGAAATTAAAAATATTTTTGGTAAATATTGTGATCTCAATATCGTAATTATTTTTTTAATCTTAGCTTAAATTGACTTAGTCCTAAAATTGACTTAGCTTCGCGGGCCACAAGCTGACAGTTAACGGGCCGCATGCGGCCCGTGGGCATAGAGGTATATATTGACATAGAGGGAGCCTACCTTCCGCGCTTCCTGACGACAATATCTCATGGACTGGTTTGCTGCATCTCTTTCTAACACATTGTATCGAAAATCTATGATGACATTGAGTGTGAATATAGGCACGGAAGAGGAGGACAACTGTAGCAGCTTTACTATGCGTAAGAGTGAAACAGCACTAATCCAAATAAAAAAGATGGTGTCGTCACTTCGCTCTGAATGACACTCTCTCTATGCTAATATATAACTCTATGCCCGTGGGCCGCTGGTTGGCCACCCTTGCTGTAGAGTAACAAGAACAGATAGAATAAATAAAAAACAGATTAAGAAAAAATGATAAAGCAGAAGAGATTAACCTGGTACGGACATCTCAAAAGGGTAGACAGAAAACGTTGGATAAAGAGAATAACAGAGTGGAGCCCAATAGGAAGAAGGAGAAGACGAAGTGAAAGAATCAATGGAAAGAAGAAATATGCGCGAAGGAACTGACAAAACAGAAATAACTGGAGAGAACGGTTTGAGTGAAGCGCTACAGTGAAAACTGTGGAAATTCTTATTATATATTATACGATACAACAATATTGGCAAGACATTGTAACAGACCCCTTTCATACATCACGATCAGATATAACTGCCATAGTTTATACAAAAGCTACAAAAGCATTTGGAACCTCCAGTCTGACTTTAGCTAGAAAAATGGTGCTTCTTTCGATTCCTCAACCACTTAATCCTGCTCTTGATGGTAAACGAAATAGAATCATTGAAATTGAGGTATACGAGACAAGTGATAAACAATGCATCAGTGGTTTAGCAATAACCTATGAAAACAGAGATTACATTGTCCAAGGTGATGATACAGGTCCGGAAGGGGGTAAAATTGATCTAAGGAACAATGATCTCATTCGAGTTACAGTTGCAGGTCCAAATAGATTGGAAGCTCTATCTTTCCTTTTGGATGATGGTAGTACACAAAATTTTGGTGTCGTAAATGGAGACAAGATGATATATGAAACGTTGGACCATCACATCGCTGGAATTTTTATAGCTAATGATTGTTCCAAGTCAGAAAATCATCGAATGTTATCAAGGGCGACATGTGTCACAGTATCGTATCAACTAATACCACAAGTTTAATTTGTACACCGTTATATTTCTGCAACTACCGTAGGTATATAATTGTCCTTACTGTACTGTTTCACATTTTTTAAGATTGATAAAGTTACAAATAAAGTGTGTCTACTTAAAATTTAAGACTTGTAGTTTTGGTTGCGTATAATTTGGCATTCAAGAGATATGTTCAATATATTTGAACACTATTAAAAAGGAAAAGAAATATTTCAACGAATAGAAATGAGCTAAGGCTAATTAACAAAAAGAGATTAACAAAAGAGATAAGGCTAATAACCAAAAAAGGGAACACATGCATACCTAGTAGATAACCTAAATGATTTTTCTTGATGGCTGAAATAGTATATTAAGTATGGAGAACGGTAAGGGTTTTATACCGATCGAAGACAATCGACTCCAATTATTGTCTGAGATCAGTTACCCTTAACGTTCGACATGCTTATAACGTTTTTTGCACGATTGATACCATTATAAATTATAAAATTAAACATTTTCGTCATATTGACTATAGTCCTGTCGCCAGGGGGGGTACAACGGCCTCCTTAATTCAGATGGACTTACCCAAGTTTTTTTTTATATATTTTGACCCGTAGAATACGAATTTTTTGGGTAACAGTTGATACGGATCTCGATAAAATTGTTATAGACAAAGAACTTGAGGAATTATATAACAGCGATTTCTCGCAAAACAAAACATATTTTTGTATTTTTTGGGTCATTTTAAGCAAAAAATCTTCCTACAAGTCTTTTCGTAGAATGCATAGTTTTCGAGATAACCGCGGTTGAACCGGCTTTCAAAAAATCGAAAAATGGCAATTTTTGAACCCGAATAACTTTTGATTACAAAATAAAGTAGCAATTCTGCTTACCGCATTTGAAAGTTTTAGTCAAATTATATCTGTTTTGATTATTTGCATTGCTAAAAATTAATTGTTTTACTGCTGAACAAAGCTATAAACACATAGTGTTTCCCGTGCCTAATACATGCGTTTTAACGCATGCTAGAAATTGCCTCGCTTGCACTTGTAACTACTCTACCTAATCGTTAGATTTTAAATAAGAAATAATTGAAAACGTCACTCACGCACTAGGTGTTTATAGCTTTGTTTACCAATAAAATAATAAATTTTTAGCAATGCAAATAATCAAAACCGATATAATTTGACTTAAACTTTCAAATGCGGTAAGCAGAATTGCTACTTTATTTTTTAATCAAAAGTTATTCGGGTTCAAAAATTGCAATTTTTCGATTTTTTGAAAGTTCAACCGCGGTTATCTCGAAAACTATGCATCCTACGAAAAAACTTGTCAGATCATTTTTTGCCTACAATGACCCAAAAAATACAAAAAGATGTTTTGTTTTGCGAGAAATCACTGTTATGTAATTCCTCAAGTTCTTTGTCTATAACAATCTTATTGACATCCGGATCAACTATTACCCAAAAAATTCGTATTCTACGGGTCAAAATAAATAAAAAAAACTTGGGTAACTCCATCTGAATTAAGGAGGCCGTTGTACCCCCCCTGGCGACAGGACTACTAGTTTCATTCATTTTATCAAGATAGATACTTTGGTTGTAAGCCCGACCGCACATCAAAGAAACATGAAACGTAAATTACGTTTCATGGAAATAAACCACTGCTAAACAAATATACGTCCGGCCATTTATGAAACTCTCCGAAAATAAAAATGTGTCATGAGCATGAATCACACTCGTTTCATTGGTAGGCGGACTTTGAGATTTGTTTAGCAGTGTTTTAGTTTCATCAAACATGTTTTTCGTTTCATGTTTCATGTTTTTCGTTTCATGTTTCTTTGGTGTGCGGCTTGGCTTAGGTAGTAACTAGGGTGCATAACAACAATGGAGAATTGAGTTTTTATTTAGTTGTTAATAATTTTAAGTACAATTTTGATTATTATAAATTAAAATATGAGCGAAAGTGAATTTGAAGAAATTGAACGGGCTTGGGAAGAAGGGTGTTCCGCAATTATTCCCGAAAAATCCAAAATCCGTTATCAAAATACCTACCAAAGTTTTAAAAAATGGTGCGAAGGCAAGAATTTAAGAATCGAAGAAAAGACTCTATTGGCATATTTCGTTCAAAGACATATGCAGTTGAAAGCCCCTGGAAGCCCCTGGGCAGAATATTCAATGATTAAATCCACCGTTTTTCTTTATGATGGCATTGATATTTCCAAGTTTTCAACTTTGATCGCGTATTTGAAGAGAAAAAATGTTGGATATTACTAATGTATGCGATTCTGCAGGAGTTTCTGTTAGAAGTGAAACCACAGCCCAAACAAGTGGGATTTCATTAAATAATTTAACAAATTGTACCATAAGTTTCAATATTAATAAATAATTCGTTAGTTTTCTTTATTCTTTAAAAAAATAAATTAAAATTAAGAGATTTTTTAACTCGACGGTAAGTGAATTACTTACCGTCGAGTTGGAGTATTTACCGTCGAGTTGGATTACTTACCGTCGAGGTAAATGTCACCTACTGACGTAAAATCTGTCACGGTAAACAGTCAAAAATGATCAATCGTGCAAAAAAAATTTTTAAAGATAAATTTTCATGGCCAAAAACACTGATAATATTTTTCAGATTCTTTAGATTAAAATTGAACTCAGGAAAAATATTTGAATTTTAAAAATTTGTTTTAAGTTAGGTATGTAGCCAATTTTTGGCACATTTTTAAATGATTATTTATCGTGTATTTGTTTCGTTCTTGTGAATGACTGGGTTAGATTTGTCATTTTCTCTTCGGAACATTGTCAAAAATTCGAAAAAAGCCATTTTATTTTTGGTGTTTATTTCTATTTATGGATTGCAAAATTCACGATTAAATAATAAACGGGTAGGTACACCTGAATTAGATAATTTGTAATATTTTTGAAAGTGGTGAAGTTTACAAATAATTATATAATTAATCCCTCAGAGGACTGAGATAATTAATGCCATTACTGTTGTCATTACCATTATGCCCGATAAGGAAGAAGAAAAAACAAAAATTATGTTTGTAATGCATCTCTTAAGAGGAAACAGTAGCGATCAACAGGTAGCGAAAACGCGTTCCAAGATTGCGGCTGTAATTTTGAATATTTTTTCGAGATACTTGGCACACGTATTCGTAATATAATAAATAATGGCGGTACAGAGCCCAATTTGAAAAATATATTAATATGTGGAAATTACTCTGTAATTAAATACAATATTAAAAAACGAGCCTGTACCGCCATTAAGAAGAACAAAAAAATACACTTTCTTCAAATAAACTTTTTTATCCGATGCCTAGATTTTGTGTCATTTTGGAACTACTAATGAAATAAAAAATTTTAGTAGTTCCAAAATGACACAAAATCTAGGCGTCGGATAAAAAAGTTTATTTGAAGAAAGTATATTTTTTTGTTCTTATTAATGGCGGTACAGGCTCGTTTTTTTAATATTGTATTTAGTTACAGAGTAATTTCTACATATTTATAAATATTTTTCAAATTGGGCTATGTACTGCCATTCTTTATTATATTACGAATACGTGTGCCAAATATCGAAAAAATATTCAAAATTACAGCCGCAATCTTGGAACGCGTTTTTGCTACCCGTTGATCGCTACTGTTTCCTCTTAAGTTGCTCGTTTTCGAGTAACAAACAATTTAAATTTGAAAAAAGAACAAAAAATGACCATTTTCAAGGCTCGATTGGCATTCTCGGCCAGATTTGTCTCTCTTGTTTTTTTTTAAGGACCCGTATCTTTAGAAGATTTATATCAACGAATAGACTGTAAATGCCTACGGAACTTGGAAGAATATTTCAAACACACACTGTATAATATGTACAAAATGAAAAGTGATATTCAATACTACGAGTATACGAATCGAAGGGTCCTGTCTGATATCCTCGAGACATCTGATGTTGACATAGGCCCCTGCTTCGTCCTTCCATGTTTTTCTATATCAAATCGTGTGCATTCATCTTTAACTGACATCGATTTTAAGGTCATCTACCCATCTCATATGTCTCTCTTTTTTACTGATATTCCATTACATTTTTTTCTGTCTGTTGCTTATAACATTTTAAACGCGTGACGCTCAGATTGAAGATTGACGATACTTATGGATGTGAAACATGAATTATATACACAAGATTTCAGAAGTTATTCATCACCCAAAATTTTCGCTATTATTAACTATTTTTAGAAACTACTACTATAAAAGAGGTATTTTTTTTGTTTAATAAATAAAAAATTAAAACCTACATAAAAAATTATTTCTAACTAAAATATATTTGACAATAATTATTTGAATATCGTGTATTTCCACCACAGAAATCGATTCAAGCCTGGATCTGAGGTATAATAGTTTTTCTGTGGCAGATCTCCCATTCTTCTTTACATGCAATTCTAAGTTCATGATGGGTTCTCGGTTCTCGTAGGATTCCCTCGGGCATGACCTTCTGCTAAATCGAATTTTGCATACTTGGTCTTGTTGAAACAGCTCTTTTTCGTCAATGTAAGAGTCTTATTTTCGAGATAGCCTAATAAGGAATATGCTAGCTAGTAGGCGTTATTTAATTTTTTTCGGAAATCTAGTTTTTTTTTGGAGAATATTAAATACAACTATGCATTTTTAATTCTGAATTACAAAATTAGACCAAATTACCAACATAATACCGAAAACCGCATGTCGATACCTTTTTTTTTATCTCGAGATATCTTAAGAAACTTGTAAATTTTAAACAACTGTAAATGTCACCGGTAAACGAAGTTAAGGAAAAGTAGTGTGCTATGGAAAAAACAAAGAAACATGTTCCAGATGTAAACGTATATATTTAATTGAAACAGCAATAAGACAAACAACACTATAAAATATAACAAAGAAATAAAAGCAACTACTTATACTTAGTGACGACCTAAATGTTCAAATTGTTGCCCATCATTTTCGATGCAAGCATTTACTCGTTCAAGAGTAGATTGAGCAGCAGTCTCAATTTCTGCTTTCGCAATGCTTTGAATGGCGTTTCGTATTCTGTAGATTCTAGTCTAGATCATGTCTTCTCAAGTAGTGGGCCTAGTGGCAAAAACAAGGTCTTTAATCCGTCGAAATATCCGTTAATAAAAGTCGAAAACAGTTAAATCTGTTGCTATTCAATCTACTCTTGACGAAAATGATGGGCAACAATTTGAACATTTAGGCAGTCACCAAGACTAAGTAAGTAGTTGCTTTTATTTCTTTGTTATATTTTATAGTGTTGTTTGTCTTATTGTTGTTTTAATTAATTATATACGTTTACATCTGGAAAATGTTTATTTGTTTTTTCCATAGCACACTACTTTTTCTTAACCGCGTTTACCGGTGACAGGAACAGTTATGTTAAAAATTGACACATTTCTTAAGATATCTCGAGATAGAAAAAAGGTATCGACATGCGGTTTTCGGTATTATGTTGCTAATTTGGTCTAATTTTGTAATACAGGATTAAAAATGCATACTTGTATTTAATATTTTCCAAAGAAAACTAGAGTTCTGAAAATAATTAAATAACGCCTCCTAGCTTGCATATTACATATTAGGCTATTTCGAAAATAAGACACTTACATTGACGAAAAAGAGCTGTTTTCAACAAGACCAAGTATGCAAAATTCAATTTAGCAGAACCAGACTTATAGCCATTTTTTCATAAGAAGGTTCCCACTCACCCCCACCTATTATTTGCAAAGGTAGACTTAAACTTGTGAAATAAAATATGCGCAGAATTTTATGAAGAATACGATGATTGAATTTTCAGTGCCCTTTCATTAGGTAAATTTTGTAAAATTTTGATTTTTTTAATTTTTGATATTCAATTACACCCTCTAGCGGTGGACCTACAATTATGAAATTAATTTCCAGGCTTTTCTCGAGGCAACTTCTGTTATAAATATTTTTTCTCAAATCTGTACTATAAACGGTTCCTGAGATATGGCCGAGAGCCATTCTTATTGAGACACCCGGTACATTTATCCTGTTACTGAGAGGCCCACGAATTCCGTGCGTCCACCTGCCTTAACCTTTGGATAACCAAGGGGAGTATATTTTGACCCCAATGCATGTTTTTGTTTAATAAATTCAGAAATATTTTCATTTTGAAATTCATTATTTTTTTTATTTGACTTTAATATCATTCTAGATACCCTCATATTTTGTAATAAAAAAAATTCCCTATATTTTACGAAAAAAAAAATTTTTTTTTTCTGAATTTGGGGTCAAATACGAACTCCCTTGGCCTTCCATGTTCCAATTTTATATTAAGTAAATATCGTCTATGTGGCATTGTCTGTAAAAAAACATTACAATATTAAAAAAATTGTTTGTTAAATCTATGGCGACCGACGTAAATTAGTAAATATTTTAAAATTCCTTTAGTTCTATGTTCAGAATGATGATTCCTGTTTTTGTTCAGTTGTAATTAAAATAAATATTATTATGTTTTACGAATATTTATTTATCATTTATTGATACAATACTAACATTAAAATTACTAATACATTATTTTATTTCTTAAAACAACTTAATTTTTTTTGTCAATTGTCATTTTTGACTGGGGGTCATTTTTGACCCCCGTTGGTCATCCGTGCAACACAAAAAGGTTGGTCATCGGAAGGTTAATACCTACACAAAACAACACTGTCACCAGCGAAAGGAAGAATGGAAGAGCATATGCTAGATGTGCAGCTTTTGTCGGCTCTCACCAAATACGATTTCAGCTGTCATCACTATTGAAACAGATTCTGGTCTCTCGTCTGAAAAAAGTACAACATTCCAAAATTATTGAGGGAAGTGTATGTGATTTTGAGCTCAACGGAGGCGGTGCAAATCATTTCTAGGTTGTAGCCATGGAACTCTTATTGGTCGACGACTCCTCATACCTGACTCCATAATTCTTCTTCGAATATTCCAAAAGAGATAATACGTCAGCTTTCTCCCATCACCTTAAAGTTAACAACAAACACCATCTTACCATCCCTCATGGTGTCAAATTAATTTACAACATCCAGGATAAGAACTCTTTACGGTTGGATTTGTACGAGGACCTTGAAATTTCTAGAGACATGAGGACTAGCCCCAATTGCGTTAACCGCCAAACTACTTTAAATCGACCTTTTACTCCTATCCACCGACAATTATTCCCTTAACAAAAATTTGACCTATTTTATAATTTCTCCGTTCTTTTCTTTCTTTTTCTTTTAATCATTTTCTTTCTGTGTTTCCTCTCTCCATTCACCCCACTAGCATCTAACATTTATTATTTCCTTACTAATCACCCACTAACACTTATTTCAATATGCCCTTGGTTTGTTTTCTTTCTCTTCCCCTTTTTACTATCCCATCCTTAACACAGTTTACCTTCTTTCATTTCTAATCTTCCTTCATACATTTTTCCAAACACAAAGTTATATTGCCGTCTCTAACACAGTTTACCTTCTTTCATTTCCAATCCTCCTTCATAAAATGTTCCCAATTACATAGTTATATTGCCATGCCTCGTGTTTCTAATGTTTTCGGATCTCCTTGCATTTCTTGCTCTGGTTGTTCTGTTCGTTTTTTCAACACTATTCATTAATTTCCTTCGACAATATATCAATCTGTTTACTCCATTACTAACTATAAAATTTCATTTTTTCAGTTTATCAATTCAGTGAATTAGTTCTTCTAGATTTTTGCTTCATATTTACAATAACCCCAACTTTCAACCTGGATTATAATATAACTATTATTCCAATGTACACTCACACGCTAACTATTTTGTTTGGTTGCCTCCTATGTCATAACTCATTAACTTGTACTAAGTATTCTTTCAGTGATTTAATTAAAATTATATTTTTTCAACCTATCATATCAGGCAACCACCATTATTTTTTCAACTTTCTTCTACTAAACACTCTTCTCTCGTTAAAAACTTTTACAATAATATACAGGGTGTAACAAAAATACAGGTCATAAATTTAATCACATATTCTGGGACCAAAAATAGTTCGATTGAACCTAACTTACCTTAGTACAAATATGCACATAAAAAAAGTTATAGCCCTTTGAAGTTACAAAATGAAAATCGATTTTTTCCAATATATCGAAAACTATTAGAGATCTTTTATTGAAAATAGACATGTGGCATTCTTATGGTAGTAGTATCTTAAGAAAAAATTATAGTGAAATTTGGACAGCCCATAAAAATTTTATGGGGGTTTTGTTCCTTTAAATCCCCCAAACTTTTGTGTACGTTCCAATTTAACTATTATTGTAGTACCATTAGTTAAACACAATATTTTGAAAACTTTTTTGCCTCTTAGTACTTTTTCGAAAAGTCAGTTTTTATCGAGATATTTTGAATATTTGTCAAATCCACCACATATTTGTATATGGCTAAGTACGATTATGGAGACTTCGTAATAATATGAAAATTTATTTATGAGTTACATTTTTTGGTCTATTTTGAACCATATTAAAAAAGAAGTAATATCTCGATAAAAATGCCTTCTCGAAAAAATACAAAGAGGCAAAAAAGTTTTAAAATCACTGTGTTTAACTAATGGTACCGCAGTAAAAGTTTAATTGGAACATACACAAACATTTGGGGGGTTTTAAGGAACAAAACCCCCATAAAATTTTTATGTAAACATATTAAAAAAGAAGCCGCAACTCGATAAAAACTGCCTTATCGAAAAAATACTAAGAGGCAAAAAAGTTTTAGAAATATTAAATTTAACTAATGGTACCACAATAATAATTTAATTGGAACGTACACAAAAGTTTGGGGGGGGGGGTTTAAGGGAACAAAACTCCCATCAAATTTTTATGGGGTGCACCAATTTCACTATAATTATTTTTTAAAATGTTCCTGCCATAAGAATGCCACATGTCCATTTTCAATAAAAAATCTCTAATAGTTTTCGATATATTCGAAAAAATCGATTTTCATTTTGTAACTTCAAAGGGCTGTAACTTTTTTTATGTGCATATTTGTACTAAGGTAAATTAGGTTCATTCGAACTATTTTTGGTCTCAGAATATGTGATTTAATTTATGACCTGTATTTTCGTTACACCCTGTATATTTCTTCCATTTCAGTCTGTTTACTCCATTACCTACTATAGATTTCAAATTATTAGTTTACTAATTAAGACAATAAATTAAATTAAAATATTTTTCAATTTGTTAATAACCATTAAAACCACAACAATATGCAACCAACATTAATCTTTTTATTTTTTACAACATTAAGATGTATCTTATCTTTGTATGTCTATAAGTTGTTCACATTTAATTATTTTTCTTTCTCCTTCTATTTTAAACTAAATTATGTTTTCGTCTTCTTTTAAAAAATGTCATCAATGACGTCATTGACTCCATTATGAGGAATATTTTTATTTTTATCAACTTAATATTAACAACAGTTCTTTCTGTAACAGAGAGTTGCCTTTTAGACTTTTTCAATAAAATCTAATTTATTATAATTTAAATTTCACTTTAATATAGTTATTAATATACATTCAGCTTAACTAATAATCTAAATTCTAAACAACACTATTTTTAAATCCCTAACCAAAAATTGACTACCTGTCTTGTCATGTCGCTTCTGTCTGATAATTAGATTGTCATCTCCTTCACTTTTGTTGGTCTGTGTCCATTGAACTGGCAAGAACCACAAGTTCTTATCTTAACCATGTTGCCCTTTGAGCACTCCTAACACATTCAACCTTTTAACATCGACTTGGAGTCGCTATAAATATCATATAAGTATCATATAACATATAACCTTTTGCATTCATTCTAACGTGGAAATACTTCGTTCTAAGCACTGAAAATTATCTGATCCAGATCGAAAACGTTTTGCGAATCCTTTTGGATGAATTTTAATGGTTTTTAATAAACTTTTTTATACCATTGTACAAACGAAGTCTTAACTTCTGTATGATAATTCTTCTTCTTGTTGTAGCCAACGATCTTCTGGCGCCTGAAGTCTCTTGGGAGGGCTGGTACAGACATAAAGAATTTCTGAGAATTGAAATTCTGCTATATCTATTCTATTGCTCATTGGTAATTCGGGGCCTACCAGAGCGAGCTTTATCAGAAATTAAATTAAGATTCATAAAAAATGACGTTTTCACAACTTTTACCACCATAAATTTTTCAGATGTTTACTATCCGACAAGTGAGTGCTGGAGGGTTGCTTGCGCATAGAACAAATTGAAAAGTGGAATAGATTGCCCATTTCTATTGCTGTCAGCTAGGAGTTCACACCGTAGTGAATAATATCTACTAACGTAATTTTCAGATCCCAACTAAATTTTTGATACGGCAACCGCGCATTTGTGACACCCGCGATTAAGATCAGCTGCCAGCTCTCGCTTGTCCGATTGCACACCTTGGCAAAACTATATCAATTAAATGGGTAAACAAATAACCAAAAAAGGTGTATTAAATATGTGATAAGAATACGGATTTATAAAAGTGTACATTCAATGAGTTATACATAACTTTTGAAACTAAATGTATTATTTTACGTGCGGGTAAAGCACAACCTATCAATTAATTGTAAAATGTAATAAGAACACTATACATTTGCTTTGACGTTTCGATTTTCAACCCGAAATACGTTTTTTAGTCAAAGGAAGTGGAAAATTTCTCATAATATATTCTTAATCGAGCATAATTAGACTTCGTTTGATAAAGGTAAATGACAGCAGTAATCGTATTAATTATCCCTCTCCTTTAAGGGACTGTTTATATAATTATTTGTAAACTGCGTCACTCTTTAATAATAAGAATTATCGAATCCAGATGTTCTCGTTTATTTAATCGAGAATTTTATATCTATACAGTGCGTCCATAAAGTAACGCATAAATTCATTATTTCGTAAACCGGCGACTTTAGGGAAAAATTCCGACACAGGTCGATTTTTATTTTTAATTTCCGATTTTTTGGCATATATATCATACTAGTGACGCCATCCATCTGGATGTGATGACGTAATCGATGATTTTTTTTAAATCAGAATAGGGTTCATGTGCTAGCTGATTTGAAAGGGTATTCAATTCTCTATTCCATAATATAAACATTAACATAATTATTTATACAAGGTGTTCAAAAAAACATTTTTTTTAATTAAAATAGTTGAGACAAAAAGAAGAATGTATGTAATTTATATAATTCAAAATACGTTTTAATGTTGTCAGAAAACAGGAAAAAAATGTTTATTTGACAAATAAATATTGTTTTTCGCTTAAATTCAATGTTCAAGCTGCCATCCACCTGTCTCTTGCCAGTTTGAACATTTCGTTTAAGTGAAGATCAATGTTTATTTGTTAAATAATTTTTTTTCTGTTTTCTGACAGTAGTAAAACGCATTTTGAATTAAATAAATTCTTCTTTTTGTCTCAATTATTTTAATTTTAAAAAATATTTTTTTGAGCACCCTGTATAAATAATTATGTTAATGTTTACATTAGTGAATAGATAATTCAATACCCTTTCAAATGAGCTATCACATGACCCCTATTCTCATTTAAAAAAATCATCGATTACGTCATCACGCCTAGACGGATGACGTCACTAGTATGATATATATTCCAAACAGTCGTATTTTAAAAATAAAAATCGACCTGTTTCGGGATTTTTCCTTAAGTCGACAGTTTACGAAATAACGAATTTATGCGTTACTTTATGGACGCACTGTATGTTCTTTAGAAAACTCATTGATTTAAATACTATAGAAAAATATGTTTTTTTAATGTATTTTATTGCCTATTTATTCAATTTTTAACGTATTCAGCAAATCCAAAATTCTGCTACATAAAATTCAGATGCGTGAAACGCAAGTGAAAACCATAAATATATGAGCTGACATCTCACAATACACTCGCGAAAGCGAAGCCAAATAAGCCAAATAAGCATAATACGAGATTTTCTTAAAACCCAGGAATTTATAACCAACCAACAATTCATCATTTAAATATAAAGAGATTACCACAGAGAAGTTAAAAATTACATGAGGTACAGGAGATACGTATAAGGATATAAAAACAGCGTCGCTCACTAGCACAAGCAAATTTTCGCCTCTAGCAGTCTCACCCTACCTCTCAAAATCAGACTTCTGAATGTAGAGTAGGTGAAATTGAGTAGGTATTTAGCACAGTAGTAAATGTAGAGTAGGGGAGGACGTGGTAATGCCGTCATACGGGGCAATTCCGTCACCAAGTATTTTTCACAAAATATTTATACCGCACGCACCTGACTAACGCTGAGACATAGCTTCCGATTGAGCGCGCTTTGACAAGTATGTACAGCTATTATTGCCGCCGTCTAGGTTAGTTCATGCGAATATCAGTAAAACCGTTATTGTTGCTTATTTCTACTTATTTCTGCCGTATTTTATAACTCTAGGTAAGTGTGATAATAAGGTTCTTAACTGGTTACAGGGCCCCCGCTACCATATGTGCAAAGTGTGCAATGCACACGGGAGCCATCCTTTAGGGGCGCCAAAACCCGGGGTCAAAAATTGCAAAAAAAAACAAACAAACAAAATTATCCAGTTACTGCTGATTCCCATTTGCGAGAACATGTCAGAAGTCAGGCATTTTAATTTATTTTGTTATAATTTTATTCTGTTTGTTTCATATTGATATTTTAGTCTACAAATAATAGTCCATTTACTCACGGTTTTGCTGTTAATTTTAAAGAACCGCTTATATTGACATGAAATTTGTCACACACATAAATAACAAGAAAAGAAGTGATATTGTGCCGATGTGTGCTTTTGCCCTGGTGGTAAAAGGGGTATTCTTCTCAGTGGAATACGCCCGAGAATACCTGGGAGTATTCTTGGCGGTGAGAAAACATACGTTCAAAATAAGTCCGGAATTGGATAAACTGTATAATTCTAAGCAACTTTTGTTCTATAGAGATTTAGTCAATACTTTTCGAGATATTTGCAAGTGAATAATACGTTAATTTTTCAACAAAAAGCCGCGTTTTTAGAAGGTTTTTTGCAAATAACTCAAAAACTAATTATTTTATCGAAAAAATACACTTAGCAAAAATATAGCTTACAAAAAAGTGAAAAAAATAATTTATATATGAAGTCTGCAAAACCCAGAGGAAGCAGAGTTGTAGCTAATGAAAAGTAGGTTCTTATTCGTCAAATTCTAAATCGAATATTTCAACGTGAAATAACCAAAGAATTAAGCACTTTTCGGGGAAAACTCATAACAACTTCTTTAAAGTGTTTAAAAAATTTCTAGCAACAAGAACAAGCAGCAAGCATCCTTTTTTGGAAGAAAAAAATCGTAAAAATCACACTCTAATTAGCATTCTAAATTAAATTAATCGTTACCGCTTTACCATTTACTTTCTATGTATTGTTTATATGATCTATAAGTTTCATCGGTTTAAAGTGCTCATTTTTGAAAAAATTTGGTTTTAAGATGATTTTTTTTAATTATGAAAAAATTCCTTTTTTCTAAATAACTTAAAAATTAATACCAAAAATCTCAATCAGTAAAAAAATTTAGGTTTTGTTTGTCTCAATTTTTTTGATTTTTTTGTTTTTCTGTAAGACGAAAATTGGTAAAGATATGTGAATTTGCATACACTCGTGATTAGTGACTCGTTCAAGCCCTTTTAACTACAGCATTTTCAAAAATAAGCACTTTGAATCGATGACACTTCAGATCATATAAATAATACATATTGCAAGTAAAGTATCTTGTGGTAAAGCGGTAACGACTAATTTCATTTGGGATGCTAATTAGGGGCAATTTTCACGATTTTTTTTACCAAAAAGAGTACCAACGTTATTCTGAGCGTAATTTACTTATTTTTGATCTTACAAAAACTAAAAAAAAAACAAAAATATATGTAGGTTCTTTTAACACATTGCTTGCAGATGTCTGATCCTAAGACTGATACTCTTAGCGGACAAAAAAAGCACATATTAAAAATGTGTATGATCAATGGCATACATGCGCGCCGTCCGCCCAGTGGTGAAGGCATCATGTGGCTCACATGTATGCCATCCACACGGAACGTGAAACACTCTAAAAAAGTTATAATGAGTTTTCCCTCATAAGTGCTTGGTTTTTTGGTTATTTCACGTTGAAATATTCGATTTGGAATTTGAAGAATAAGGACATCCTTTTCATTAGCTACAACTCTGCTTCTACTGGGTCTGCAGTCTTCATATATAGGTACTTACACCATTTTTTCACTTCTTTATAAGCTATTTTTTTTCGATCAAATACTTTTTGATTTACTTGCAAAAATCCGTCTAAAAACGTGTTTTTTTTTGTTGAAAAATGAACATATTTACTCGCAAATAACTTAAAAAGTATTGACTAAGTGAAAAACTTTATAGAACAAAAGTTGTTTAGTCATTTTATCCAATTCCGGACTTTTTTGAACGTATGTTTTTCCACCCCCGAGAAGGCGTAAAACTCACATTCGGGCAAAAGCACACATCGGCACAATATCACTTTATTCTTTGACATGTTAGCTATGTGTATGCCAAACGTTATATCAATCCAACCGGTTCTTTAAAATTCGGAGGTTTTACAATATTTTATCTTGAGGAATGGACTATAAATATGACTTCTAAAGTTCAGTTTTTTGGTTTGTTTCAAGATACCTTAAAAAAAATAAAAAACATGATCCAAAATTCCTTAAGGGGTGCCAAAATCCTTTTTTGCACACAGGCGCCAGTAACCCTTACGGGGGCCTGCTGGTTTATTGAATATGTGCTTTAATAATATGATACGTAATTTAGGATTGGGAAAACCTACCGGTTATAACCTAAAACCGGTTTTTTCCTCTGCAATAATCGGTTTTTCCGTTTGTTTTCTTGTCTTGGTTATAACCGGTTTTTTCTTTATAAAATAATAACCGGTGAAAAACCGGATAAGTTGAAAAAATACTGAATTCAGAGAAAACAATGGGAAAATTTTTTGCTCCCTCGACTAAACGAGAAATTTTAAGCTGACTGAAAAAAATTTCACAATACTGATGACTGCTTTCTATACTGATATGGATTCGAATGAAGTGTCGCAAACTAAAGCGCAATGTAAATGTAACCTATTGGGTATTGGCTATGACTAAAAAAACCGAACACCGGTTTTTGGAATACCCGGTTTTTTTGACCGGTTATAACCGACAGGTTAAACCGTAGGTAAAAAAAACCGGTATAACCGAAAACCGGTGTTTTGTCAACAACCGCCATCGCTTACCTAAGATACTTTTCGGTGAGATTGCTTTTAAATGTTTGGTTATTGTATGTAGTATGTAGTGGTACCTATATACGCCATGTTATTCCGAGGGGTAAATCCGTCACTTTACTTCGGGGTAATGCCGCCATGACGGTATTGCCCCGTATTTTCTTATTGAAATGATAGGTTACCAACGCATTTTTTTTTATTTTCAGATCGTACGATGACGAAAAAGAACAACAGAAAAGGCTATGTGGAAGAAGGAAAACCTCAAAAATGCTATTGAAGCAATTAACCAAAAAGGTGTCTCACAAAAAAAGCAGCTACAATGTTTGGCATACCCCTATCAACATTAAGGGATAGGCTAAAGGCAAACGATGTTACTAAGCCGAGACTGGATCGGAAATGCGTCTTTTCTGCAGAGCAAGAACAAAAGTTAGCAGAACATATGATCAGCTTATCAAAATTATTTTATGGCATCACTACAAACGAACTAAGGCGACTGGCTTTCGATTTGGCTGAAAAACATGAAATAAAACACAACTTCAGCAAAGAGACCAAGTTGGTAGGGATAGGTTGCTTAAATGGGTTTATCAGCAGACATAAAATTAGTTTAAGAAGCATTTAACAAAGACGAAGTTGATTTGTTCTACAAAAATTTAGATACTGTGATGACATAGTATAACTTTCTACCGAACTGTATCCATAATATGGACGAAACTGGAATTTCCACAGTACAAAAACCGGGAAAAATTCTCGCACCACGAGGACAGAAGCAAGTGGGAGGAGTTACGAGTTGGGAGCGAGTCAAAAATATCACTGTAGTGTGTGCCATGAGCGCTTCAGACGCCCCCAATGTTTATATATCAAAGAAAACGAATGTCGCCTTTGTTACAGCGAGGAGGGCCTCCTGGTGCCATTTTAGATTGGCTGAAACATTTCCAAAGAACTACTAAGTAAAGTGAAGAGGACCCTGTCTTTCTGTTAATGGATAATCAAGGAAGCCATATTTTTTTGCCATGTTATGACTTTTGCCGTTTTACCACTTCCACCCCATTCCTCGCACAGACTTCTACCCTTAGATGTATCTTTCTCGGGCCTCTTAAGAATGCGTTCAATAGGGAGTGCGATAATATCATGAAAACAAATTTTCATCAAAAAATCACTCCATACGATATTGCTCCGATATTCAGCAAAGCTTACTTGAAGATTGCTACCCTTGAAAAGGCAGTGGCTGGATTCAAAGCATGTGTAATTTTTCCGTTTCAACCAGATAAATTCAGTGAAGATGATTTTGCGCCTGCTCATTCAATCATAGAGCAAATAATTGTTGAAGACAAGGAGGAAAATTCTGAAAAACTCAATAATACCGCTACTAATGAGGCACCTATTGATGAAAATCCAGCTGACAGTCCTGCTAGTGCTACTGCTGTCGATCCCGATCCTGTTGGTTATGTCAAGATTATTAATTAATCGAAGTCAACCGAGGAGGTCGTCAGAAAAAGTAGATTTTTCAAAAAGCATTCTCGAGATTTCACCAATGCCAACTAACAGGACTGATCCTTAACAAAAAGTTCAGCATAGAAAGCAACATTCTATTATCCTGACTTCGACACCAATGAAAGATATCCTTCAAGGTGCAAGTTGAAGCAAAAAGCGAAAGCAGTAAAACGAAATTTTACAGATTGCGAAAACAACAAAAATATTGAAAAAAAAATCAAAAACATTGAAACAAAACAGAAGGACGTTTACAACTCAAGACGAGCTTTCTAAGAATAAAAGAACAAAGAGGACCAAGAAAACTATCAGACCAAAAAAGTGATTTTGATGAAACATCGTCAGAAGATTTTGATGATGAAAAACTGTGTGATAATGATTCAAATGATGATGTCTCCCAGTGGCGGCTCGTGATTTTTTCAATAGGGGAGGCTATACCTAACTGTAAATTATCTAGACAAATTTGCACTAGCAAAAAAATCCGCCAAAAAAAATGTAATTTAAGGCCCCATTTTTTTGACCACTTTTTATTTACATTTTATAATATCACCATAATTCATAATTATTTCATAATATCATATCATTTTAAAAATAGTTATTATAATTGTAAAAGTGGATTACCAAAGTTTGTGTTGTTTATTTGTTAACAATTCTATCTCTGTAAGTAGATACGCATATCAAAATAAATACAGATTTGAAGTTTTGCAGTCCATACAGGTTGAAGGTTTACATTGTTTAAGATACTCAACTGAATTTTTTTAATTCTAAAAGCGGCTTACTCTGCGAATGCAAAAACACGGTACATTACCGATATTTTGCTTTGCATTACAGATATCGAAAAAAGTTATTTAAACAAGTTGTTCCAAATATTATTCTAATCCCACATATCAAATTTCATCACAAAATTCGCACTTTTAGTTTTTTCATTATTTGTAGTCAGGATCCTAAAATCCGCAGAGGAGGCTGCTGGCCGAAAAATCTCACTTGCCCGATCTCCGGGCAGCGTGTGCGTTAAGCCGATGCCGCACTGCAGGATGCTAGATGGTGGCTTGGAGGGTGGATTTTAAAGGTGGATGGTGGAGGGTCGCTGCATCCTGGACGCAGTGAAAGAGTGAAATGAAGTTAGAAGTCAGTATCCAACTGACTGCTGAGGAATCGTTTGTTTCATTTGTTACGTTACATTTGGTTTGTTTTTTAGCTTATCGTCATATTAGAGGTAAAACTCACTCACTAAACTTTTCAGAAAGTGGAGAAAAATCGACTTAAAGTCAAAAATTGTTTTTTAAATTCACCTGACTTGAATATTGGATTTTTTTTAATGCAACTGCAAAGAATAAATAAAACAGATATTTTAAGCCATGTTTCGTCACAAAGTGGGTCTTCTGGCTCCCAAATTGCCCTCCTTTTATACACAGCACGTATTACGCTTTCATCCATAGCGAGGCTACCCGGATGGATTATCAAACACGACTGATATGGGTGGATAGACGCCTGGCGGACCACCGGGTGGGTAGATGGTAGTGGGAGGCCACTGCGGCTACCGTCGTTGTATTATTCGTGGTATAAGTATCTGGATGGTCGCCAGGTGGGTATCTACCATCCACCATCCTAGCAAACTTCCTGCACTGCGGCATCGGCCTAAGGAGACCGGGTCTTCTTAAACCATCCTTAAACGCTGCTGGGCTACGCGGAGCATTAGCAAGTGAGATTTTCCGGCCAGCAGCCTCCTCTGCAATTTTAGGATCCCGACTACAAATAATGAATAAACTAAAAGTGCGAATTTTGTGCTGAAATTTGGTATGTGGGGTTAGAATATTATTTGGAACAACTTGTTCAAATAACTTTTTGCGATATCTCTAACGCGAAGCAAAATAGCAAAGTAAACAAAACAGTGTAGCGTGTGTAAAAAATTTATGGGGAGGCTAAGCCTCCCTTGCCTCCTCTGACCAGCCGTCACTGATGTCTCCCTACCCACTGTATTTGCTGATGAGAAGAAATGTTTAATTTGTGGAGAGTTTGGGGGCACTGAACTTTGGTACTGCTGTATACTTTGCTCAAAATGGGCTCATTCTCAATGCAGTGGAAAAGACAGTGCTAAAAACTATGTTTATGACTTCTGTGAATAGAATAGTAGGTTGTTCTTAGCTTATGTTTTCATTTATTTTTCATTATCCTATTATATTTTTATATTCCCAAATCAAATTTCAATAAAGATATTTTACAGATCATGTTTTATATCCATCATTTTTGTTCAGTAGGTGACGCCATTACCCCCTAGGGCACAAAAAATGATGATGTCTTAAAGTGACGTTATTACCCCGCCCACCCCTACTACAGCTAATTATTCAAGAGAAAATAGACAGCAGAAGGGGTCCAGGGAGGAGGAAACACTTGTGGCTTCAAAATTTGCGGTAATGGTTCGGATTGTCTCTCCTTCTTGCTATACTCCTTCCGCCTCTTATCTTTCCCTATATTATCAGTCTTAGCATTTCATATCGCTGTCCCCTCATTACATCCCAGATATTGTAACTTTCTTATTTTTATTGTGTTTATTATTTCGCATTCTTTGCTCTTTTCTCGCAATACTTCCGTGTTCGTTTTCTTTTGTGTCCATGCTATTCTAAGCATCCTTCTGTAACATCACATTTCAAATGATTGTAGTTTATTTATCTGTACTTGTTTCAATGTCCAGCTTTCAAATCCATATTGCAGTATCTAAAACACGTAGTATCTCAAAGCTCTTAATCTCAGTTCAAATCTAAGGTCTTTGTTGCAGAAAATTGTTGTAATTTTTACAAACGCATTTTCTTGCTATTTCTTCCCTCGTCCTTATTAATGTTGTTTGATCATTTTTCTCTGAAATCCAGTTTCCTAGGTATTTGTATTTATCAACCCTTTCTATCGGTACATTTCCCAAAAGAATGCTGGTTTGTATGTTTGTTTTCTTAGTTATTATCATGTATTTGGTCTCTTTATGTTCATTTTCAGTCCATATTGTACACAAAAACTATGTGTCTTGTTTGGTAATTGGAGTTATTCAACAGAGCTTGCCATAATCACGGTGTCATCTGCATATCTTATGTTGTTAATAGATCTTCCGTTAATTATTTTTCCTTCACTTTAAGATAGCAATGCTTCTTCAAAAATGGCTTCACTATATAGGTACATTAAAGAGCAATGGAGACATAATACATCCCTGCCTAACTCCTCTCCTGCTTTGAATTTCTTGACTGGGTCCGTTATTTAATACAATTTGTGCTCTTTGGTTATTTTTTGTTTAGAATGATCCAAAAAACCTGAAATATTATCTGCCCAGGTTGATTTTTTTTTTAATTTATAAAAAACAGTAATTTTTTAATTATTAATCAATTATATTCAGAATGAAACTAGATCGGACACCCCTTGTTTTTTATAATTGTTAACATACTAATTACATAATATCCAACAACAGATCGACCGATCGACATTATATCGGATCTTCTACTATAGGGCTTTTCATCGATTGTCATTTGTTTCGAGCTTCTGTCAGGTGTCACATAACATTAATATATCTACGTCATACGTCTTTGTTTTGTGTCAAGGTATATACCAATAACGTATGACGTAGATATATTAATATTATGTGACACATGACAGAAGCTCGAAACAAATGACTGTGAATGAAAAGCCCTATACCTGGGCTCCGTTTACCGGGACAGAATTAACACATGGACTAATAATAAATAAATCTTTGATATTTTATTTTAGCTATTAATGTCTGTGAATAAAAAAAATCTTGAAACAAAATCTAGTGTTTATTGTTAGTGTAGATAAGTGACATGGTTTATACAGTGGGGCACAATTTTATTGTATTATTATTTATTTAATTTTTAGTTATATCCCTAACTTATGCCTCGCAGTTTATATTTTGACAGTACTATTATACTAATTCTTGACTTCATACATAAAAACTTTTTTACATAAAATGTTCAACATCTTCCAAGAATAGCTTTAAATTATCACATGGTGATAATTATAACATGGTTTATACAGTGGGGCACAATTTTATTGTATTATTATTTATTTAATTTTTAGTTATATCCCTAACTTATGCCTCGCAGTTTATATTTTGACAGTACTATTATACTAATTCTTGACTTCAGACATAAAAACTTTTTTACATAAAATGTTCAACATCTTCCAAGAATAGCTTTAAATTATCACGAAAAGTACTATTAAAATTACATCTTTACATGCAATTAAACAAAAAAATAAATAATTTAACCAACCGGTTTAAAAGGAAGTCGTGTCTGGAAGATATTTAATTTTTTATGACTATGAATTAAATGATTAAAAGTGTTAACTGGCAATATCATTTTAAATAAATTAAAAAATAGCAAACTAAATTTCATAATAAATTTAGTACGAAATAAAAACTTTAATTAAATATTTGAGCGAGTAAACTATGCAACAAATTTTTGAAAATTGCTGTTGTTTATTTGGATTTATATGACTGCGGGCCGTAAATCCATTTGCCAATTTTACAATTTTTTAGTATTAATTAGTAATTTTTCGTATACAATCTTTCGTATACAATCCTAAACCTAAGACTAATATTAAAGCAAATAATATAGTGCTGTCGCAAGGGGGGTACATCGGCCTCCTTTATTCAGATGGACTTACCCAAGTTTTTTATGTATTTTGACCCGTAGAATACGAATTTTTTGGATAACAGTTGATCCGGACGTCGATAAGATTGTTATAAACAAAGAACTTGAGGAATTACATAACAGCGTTTTGTACAGCAAAACATTTTTTTGTATTTTTTGGGTCATTCTAAGCAAAATGTTTTTACAAGGTTTTTCGTAGGACGCCTAGTTTTTGAGATAAACGCGGTTAAACTTTCAAAAAATCGAAAAATTGCAATTTTTGAACCCGAATAACTTTTGACTAAAAAATAAAATAACAATTCTGCTTACAGCATTTGTAGGTTATTGATTATGTACTATAACTATAGAAAGGAACTACAACGTTAACGGGGTTTTATGATTTCATATGGTCAATGAATCTCTATATATGAAAAAACCGAGGTGTGCTACCATTTAAAGGGGTGCGTTTTTGAGAAATGGGTGAATTAGTCCCTGGGCACAGGTTATATTAGGGTGAGTTCTATGCACTTTTGGTACAAACACGTCTACATAAAAATTGTTCCTGGTTAAATTTCCTATCTAAATATAACTTTTTAAAGTCAAAGATACTTTTTTTTACAAAAACATATTCAAAAGAAAAAGCACAAAGGAACCCAAAAGAAAGAAATTTTGTTTTTTGTCCCATAACTTTTGTCCACGGGGATATAGGTATAGATATTGCTTCACAGAAAAAAAAACTTAACTAAAAGCTAAACTAAAAACTTCACTATTTTGTCTTTAAAATGATGTTTGGTAGAGGTCATTAGGATTTACAGTTTTCGAAATATGATTTTTCAAAGTTCGCCACTCACAGCAATTTTGGGCAATTTTCCTTGTTATTTCGCAAATATTGTTCTGTAACTTTTTTCTACGTAACTTTAGGCATATGCAATGGTACATGTTAGAGGAATAGAAATCAATTACCTTTAAAATGTTCTACTGTATAATGATGTACGACTTCTTTTAAACAGGTTATCTTTTTCAAGACTTTATACTTTTAACGAGTTTTTCTATTTTTTACGATTATTTTTTAAATTTCCCATTATTACTGTTTTTTTCTAAATTTAGGTATATATTATATAATAAAAAAGAAAGCTTATTCTGTTTACTTTAAAATGGTGTATTATAAAAAATTCTAGGATTATTTTTGAATAAGATATGCTTTTTCAAAAAGTACTTGCAACGATTTTTGATTTTAGGATTATTTTTTAAATTTTATTTTTTATAGGTAATACTTTGGATCCACTTGACTCGGCCGGGCAAAATTCAAAATTTGGATTAATTCCAATATTTACTGTCAAAGCTCCTGCACCACAAGCTTTGCTTGAACAAATAGCATGTAAATGTACCAAAGGATGTACAAAAAACTGCGGTTGCAGTGCATGGGTACTAATTGTGGGAACTCTAAGATAACTGAGGTGCCAGAGGAAGATATTGAAGCTTATGAAGAGAAGCTAACGAAGAGATGGAATTTGATTTTGAAAATTTTTTTAAATGTCAACGTTTAAATAATTTTAACTAAAGTGATGTTTTCTAAAACTACTGTTTATGTAATTTTTGTAAAAGAAATAATTTTAAATAATACAGGTAAAAAATATCAATGAATCACTCGGTTTCCATTACATATTTAAATATAGATGATACACCATTTTAAAGAACAGAAAGTAAGCCCTCTTTATTGAGCAATATATAATATATTCATGTACAAGAAAAAAAATTATAATGAGAAATTTCAAAAATAATCGTAAAAAATGTAAAAAATAATATTTGTTTTATATTAGGTATTATATAATATATAATATATAATATAAAATAAATAATATATAATATAATATTATATAATAATATATATTATTTTATTTTTATATTATATTATAAAAAATCGTTAAAAGTATAAAACCTTGAAAAACTATAATCTTTTTAAAAAAAGTCGTACAACGTTATACAGTACACCATTTTAAAAGTAATTGATTTCTATTCCTATTACGTGTACCATTGCATATACCTAAAGTTACGTAGAAAAAAGTTACGGAACAATATTTACGAAATAACAAGGAAAATTGCCCAAAATTGCTGTGAGTGGCGAACTTTGAAAAATCATATTTCGAAAACTATAAATCCTAATTACCTCTACTAAACAACATTTTAAAGAAGAAATATGTAGATTTTTTTTCTGTAAAGCAATGTCTATACCTATATCCTCGTGGACAAAAGTTATGGGACAAAGACAAAATTTCATTTCTTTAGGTTTCTTTGTGCTTTTTCTTTTGAATATATTTTTGTAAGAAAAAGTATCATTGACTTTAAAAAGTGATATTTAGATAGGAAATTTAACCAGGAACAATTTTTATGCAGATATATTTGCACCAAAAGTGCATATAACTCATATTCTACCTAATATATTCATAGTATTCATAATATATTCATGTACATAATATATTCATGAACATAGAACAATTCTACCTAAAAATATTCCCAGTATAATAATCTAGATAGAATATTCCCGGTATAATAAGAATCTGATTGGACAAAATTAAACATGTGATGAAAAATCTTACCACACGATTGGAAATTAAAATCATTAAAAATTAATCACTTTAATTCATCTCAGTTCATCAATAAATTATATCGTGATTCTATTCTGTTGCAGCACGTGAACAAATAATACATTCCTAGTTATTTACTATACCAGGACATAGGTCAGATTTTATTTAGGGTTTGTGATGTCTCTTAACCCAAAGCGGAGAAATACAAAAAATCGAGAGCTAAATTCTAGTATTTTTCCCGGGCATAATACACAATTTTTTTCTGTGACGGAAAAAACGACAATTTTACATTGAAATCTATTATTACAATATATTAAAGTCAGACAGTTCTCGATGTAAATTTTTAATTTTTAAATTGGTGCTGTTCAATATTAGTAGAAAATTCCACCAAAATAACATATCGAGGATAGATGATTTACATTGTAAAATATCATACATATAAAATCAGACTTTGGTGTTAATATTGAGAATAAACTAAATATAGGACCAAATATTTACCATGTAGGAATAGCCATGCGGTTTTTGCTTAGATTTTTCCTCATGATCTACTATGGGATCACTAACAGGGGAATTTTACTGTCCTGATTGCACGTGGTTGCTTTTTTAAAGAAAAATCGAATAAATAATCAAAGAAATATTTTCTTTCTTGGTTAATTGTTTCTTTTTATATTTTTTACCTTTCACTCGGTGTCTTTTGTTTTTATATTTTTTTTTACCAAATTTCGCTTTGATTTGAGCAACCTCTGATGAACATGTACTGGGTTTTTCAATAATTTAAAGGAAGATTTTAATAAAGATACAAAAAATTATATTTTAATACTTTTACTTGTAGACGTTATCACTATGTGTTAAAAGAGCATTAAGAAACAAACTTAATTAAGGAACGTGATAAACGTGTCTGGAATGAGCTGGTCTACGTGATTGGTTCATGTAGACTTTGTTTATCAAACAAAAAAATACCAACAAACTTTTGTTTTCAATATTTCGACTTATAAATTGAGTGGACGGGTATAATTAACAATTAAAAACAACGGTCTAAATTAAAACAAATCCCGATTACTCTTCAAAATTTTAAATAAATGTTCAAACAAGTTTAAACTTTAATTTAATAAAATCAGACGCATTTGTGGGGCAGACAATATAAATACCAGGGTAAAGAACAGAAAAGAAGAGTGGAATCAACACATAAGCAGGATGTCTGAATCAAGGATAGCAAGAATAGCCAGGGACAAGTCACCGTTAGGCAGAAGAAGTATAGGACGCCCAATTTTTATTCGTCATAATTTTTGAACGGTCAGATCGATGTGTCTCTTATTTTGGTCAATCGTTACACTATTGCCACCTAATCAACTGATTTATTCAAACTAGAAAAAAATCAGGTCCGGCTTTAAAAAAATTAGTTCGTTTTGGTCTTAGAAAAAATTTCACCCTGTATAAGCTTTTTGAAAAATCTAATATGGATTTTACAAATTAGACAAATAGGCAATTAAAATAACGTATTTATTTTTTCCGTACACGATTGCTTAATTTTTTATAAAAAAATAAAATTTGATTATGAATTAAAAGTTTGGTAAAGTGAACCATAGATTTAACAAAATTAACTTTTATTACCAAAGTTAATTTTTTTTGAACAAATATTTAATTTATGTTACCACCAACTAACTGATTTATTCAAACAAGAAAAAATCAGGCCCGGATTTAAAAAATAAGTTCGTTTTGGTCTTAGAAAAAATTTCACTCTGTATACGCTTTTTGAAAACTCTAATATGATTTTTACAAATTAGACAAATAGGCAATTAAAATGGCATATTTATTTTTTTCCCTACACGATTACTTAATTTTTTATAAAAAAAAGAATGTGTGTGTACTTTGTACGCACGTAAGAAGTTATACTTCTATTATATGATTTAAACGAAATTAATATACTTTTTATTTATATTTTGTTTAAATATTAAACTAATTTATACTTACTACTTCTCAAACATTTTTATTAGAACAGTGCCAAAAATTAAAATAATAAAAGAATAAAACACACACAAACACATTAAACAAGCCACAAATGATGTCTGAACATTAATTGTCGAAATTTTTTTTAACTAAATACGTATTTTCTGAAAATACAATTATATAATAAATATACTTACAACCATAAAATGTATTAAAAAAAAACAAAAAAGAAAGTTTCTATTGGGACTCGAACCAGCGCTGATAAGAGCGGTTGGTATTGGAATTCATTCGCATGCTCCGCTTAGCCACGGACACTATGTGTCATTATTTACGAAGATCGACTAACTAAACGGATTAAACTTGTGATATTTTGAAAATTGATCAAATTATTTTAATTTTGAATTGAAATGATTTAGAATTGAAAAAATACAACAAAACATAGAGTAAAAAAACAATATATTAGGTGAATATTGATAGAAATTTTGATGGTAATCAAATAAAAGTATTACATATTATAAATAAAAGTATTACATACTATGTATTTTGGCAGATCAAATAGGTAGGTTTATACCCATGATACATTAACAATTATTACGTACCTGTTGCTTTTAAAAACTATTTAAAAGTCACTACAATATTATAAACTTTTTTGTTTCTGTCCTCACAACAATAAAACTAATATATTATACATTTGTTTACCTTTACCTTTACCTCCAAACCACAGCTGCCATATCGGATAATTTTTGTCATGTCATTTGAACATCCAATCAGAACAAAGTTATAATGCGCATGCGCCGGGCTGATAGGTTTTAACATATAAAAAAATCACCCTCTATCGCCGGTAAAGAAGTATAACTTCAAAAAAATCAAATTTGACTATGAATAATTAAAAGTTTGGTAAAGTGAACCATAGATTAAAATAAAAATAACTTTTATTACAAAAATGAATTTTTTTTGAACAAATATTTAATTTATGTTATCACCCAATCAACTGATTTATTCAAACTAGAAAAAAATCAGGCCCGGATTTAAAAAATTAATTTGTTTGGGTCTTAGGAAAAATTTCACCTTGTATACGTTTTTTGAAAACTCTAATATGAATTTTACAAATAAGACAAATAGGCAATTAAAATGGTATATTTATTTTTTCCCCACACGATTACTTATTTTTTGATTAAAAAATCAAATTTGACTATGCATAAAAAGTTTTTCCATAGATTTAAAAAAAATTAACTTTTTTTACAAAAATTAATTTACAAAAACAACGTTTTTCTTAAAATTAAAAGTTTTACCATTTTTTTTCTATAACACGTCTACATCTAAAACTTCGCATAACACTTCTTTTGGACTCTATAGTTTAACATAGACGTGATCAAATTGATAAATTTTAATTTTTTCCACCTAATTTTTGCGATTTACAAGTTTGCAACTTTTACAAGAAGATGACTGAAAGTCTACAACAATTTTCATAGTCTTCACAATGGTAAGAGGTATGTGCTGTAAAAATTTCAGAAAAAAAATATTAAAATGGAACAGAGTTGTAGCGAGTTAAACCGTGAGTTCATTTTTTTTTCATTTTTAGGTTAAAATTCCGATTTTGACAAATTTGATTTTTTAATAAAAAATTAAGTAATCGTGTGGGGAAAAAAATAAATATGCCATTTTATTTGCCTATTTGTCTTATTTGTAAAATTCATATTAGAGTTTTCAAAAAGCGTATACAGGGTGAAATTTTTTCTAAGACCAAAACGAACTAATTTTTTAAATCCGGACCTGATTTTTCTCTAGTTTGAATAAATCAGTTGATTGGATGGTAACATAAATTACTTATTTGTGCAAAAAAAATTAATTTTGGTAATAAAAGTTAATTTTGTTAAATCTATGGTTCACTTTACCAAACTTTTAATTCATAGTGAAACTTGATTTTTTTATAAAAAATTAAGTAATCGTGTGCGGAAAAAAATAAATATGCCATTTTAATTGCCTACTTGTCTAATTTGTAAAATTCATATTAGAGTTTTTAAAAAGCGTATACAGGGTGAAATTTTTTCTAAGACCCAAACGAACTAATTTTTTTAAAGCCGGACCTGATTTCTTTCTAGTTTGAATAAATTAGTTGATTAGGTGGTAATAGTGTAACGATTGACCAAAATAAGAGACACATCGATCTGACCGTTCAAAAATTATGACGAATACAAATTTCTGTCAAAATGCGAAACTCGTCCTGTATATTATTAAACAATGGGAGCAGACACTTTTTAATGGTCATTTGTTATTCCCCATAGAAGCCTCTATACGAGGTAGGAGTATGTACAGTTCCTCATGACTCACCCTGTATAAAAGAAAAAAAAGAAGAAGAACTTCAATTTAGACACTTGGCAACCTCAAAAATAATAATAAAATTTACATGAGTTTTCAAGCATCGAAAATGCGCATTTTCGCATTTTCAGATGTTAAATCGGTTATTACTCGAAAATTATGAACTTTAGGGAAAATGACAACACATCTTTTGCAATAAATGAACCAAAAAATGTTTTCCGGGGCTAAAAAAGATGATTTTTGGAATTTGTTAAAAAAAATTGATTAAACAATTTCTGCCAAAAATTTCGCCCGGCATCCTTCAGATTTATTTTAAAAGGGCATTTTTAAAAGGGGAGAAATTCTCAAAGAAACAAAATGAAAAACATTTTTCATTCAAGAGCGACCTCACAACCTGGACTAAAATATTAATCAGAATTACAAATAAATAATTAATTTATCATTTATAATTTAATTGTCATTGGGATACAGATATTATACACGTTTATAAAAACGAAAAAAAAAAAAAATAAAAAAAAGTAAAAAATGTTGCAGTTAATAATTAATTATATTAGTTTGCCTACATTAAAAATGTTCACCAAAACGTCAACAGGTATTTTTCTCGAAATCAAAAACAAGAAGTTTTCTAATAAAAACAATATAAGTATAATATGCATAAATTAGTCAGATATCATTGCCCCAGTTAGCCTGATCAAATAAAATAAAATCAAAATGTAATTCCATACAGGTTAAAACAAAATTTAGGTAAAAACAAAAGATATTTTTAAGTATATTAGAATCTTGAAATTGCAAATTTATTTATAAACACAAAATATTTATTAGTACTTATTTTGTAGAATAGACCGTTCTCATAGAAACAACGTAACGCGTTGTTTCTGTGAGAACGGTGAGCAACCGGCGATTTTTAATGTTAGGTGAGCAAAATCAATTTTTTAAATAAAATTTGTATCAACTCGACATTAAAAATTAGCAAATTGCTTAGGAAATAACAATAAAATAGAGCATTTAGTAAAAACTAAATCAATTTTTAGATACAGCACCTATCAACTTATAACATTTTTCATTGTGTTCGTGATGGCGCATGACGTCAGGAAAAAATCTACAATATAAAATTGGGTGGAAATGCATAATTGCATTGCATAAAATGCAACAAACATGTCAAAATAAGTATATTAAGGGAAGATTTTGTTACTCGGGGGCTTTTGGGGTCGCTGAACATGAATACGCTATCAGAGCCGACGCCCCTCGCACCTGGTACCCATGGTCACTACGAAAACACGTCATCTTCTGGAATTACGAGGTTTCTCACACTAAATTTATGCAAACAGAGTAGTCGGGGATATAGAAAAATAGCAAACATCCCCAGTGACCTGTTTGCATCACTTTATTGCCGAAAACCCAGAAATTCTAAAATATGACGTGTTTTAGCCGTAATCCTGAGTACCAGGTGCTCTGGAGGCTGGTTCTGATGGTGAATTCGTGTTCAGTGATCCCAAAACCCCTGAGTAATCTATTTTCATCAATTTAGTACCGAACACCCTCGAAATTCTAGAAGATGACGTCCTCACAAGATACTCCAGGGGTCCGTTCTGATGGCGGATTAATGTTCAGCGACCCCAAAAACTGCCTAGTAATCTATTTGCATAAATTTAGTGCCGAAAATCCTCGAAACTAAAGATGACGTGCCTCAGCAGTAACCCTGGGCATCAGCTGCTTTGGGGATCGGTTTTGATGGCGTATTCATGTTCAGCGACCCCAAACACATCCGTTTTAACAAAATCTGTCCCTCATTATACTGATTTTGAGATGTTTATATATAGTCCAGGGCGCATCTGTTTTGAGATGGACGTTGAGAGGTGACTCATAGTTTTTTTGCAGAATTTACTTTGAATTAACCCATATAATAATAATTGAGTTATCCTCCTACTCAAAAAGGTCCGGAACATTGTTTAAATAATCAAAATGTCAAAAAATGAAGGAAAAATTTGATTTCTTTCTTCATTTTTTGATTCTGACTTTAAAAGTATTCAGTTCCGAGAAAAGTTGCACCAACATAAAAGTTGCGTAATTAAATTTCCTACAATATAGAATTGGTTAAAAATTGCCACCCTTGTTGCAAAATAGCATTAATTACGAAAAAACTATAAAAAAGCAAGTATTCACATTTTACGTTTACACTTAGAATCTTCATATTTTATCCAGAAAAACTTTGTAATATAGTAAAACAATACTGTAAATTTCATTAAGATCGGTTCAACGGATTTTGCAAAATAAATTCTGCAATCCAGCTTTCGCAAAAAAATTCATTTTTTCAAAATGTTGCAGGACTGAAAATAAAGCAGATAGTAAGTTGATATTTTTTTTACATATAGAAGAATACTGTCCCTTTCATTCCAATTTGCAAAATTAAAATCGGTTAACTAACACGACGTCAGGGATTTTTTAAAATAAACATTAATTTTTGGTGCTACGCATAGGACAGTGGTGTTCGATTCACACAAATTTATTTTTAGTCCAGGAACTGAAGCTTTTCACCTCGCAATTTTTACAGAATGGATCGATTTGCTTGAAAATTTGAGAATAAGTCGTGGATAGTCCAAGGATCAAAATCTATATGATGCCTTGAGGCGCTTTTACCATGGGGCTGGTTGCCACTGCCATCCCATCTCGGGGGTGGAAATTTTTTATTATATTTTGACCGTAAAAGTTGATAAAATTAATAGTTTTCGATTTATTCGCTATCGAAAGTGTTAGTTTCATATCTAAGAAATCAATGTTTTTCGGTCATTTACAATTCACTCAATTTGTGCCGCAGAAAACTTTTTGTCAAAACATGTTCTTGGAAATTAAATAATCTAAAATTTCATATTTAAACAGTTTTTCGTATCTCTGATACTAATGTTTCTATTCTGAAGAAAATTGCATATTTTACCAAACTACAAAAATTCGTTATTCGCTTTTAACTCCAATGTTTTTAAAATTAATCATTATAAGCCAGTCAAGCTTCTAGAATCTATTAATAATACATAAATAAAGAAGAATAAATAAGGCTAATGACTAAAAGAACCGCTAACTTACATTATTATGCTTCCAATTGGGTTTCTCTTTTTTTTTTCAAAAAAATATATTGATTTTTTAAACGTAACTTTTTCATTTTTTATCTTAGAAAGTTTGGTGATAAATAATTTTATAGGTTTTTATGAGATCTGTAAGGCGATTAATATTAAATCTTTTTAAAATAATCAGTCTCAAAAGGAGGTGACTTTGAAAGGGTAGGTAAAGGTGGTTTTTGCATATTATTACAAGCTTTAATTTTCAATAGCTCACTCAATTTTTACCGTAGGAAAATTTTTTGCAAACTAAGTTCTTGGGAATTAAATAAGCTACAATTTCATATTTAAACATTTTTTCGTATCTCTGATGCTAATCTTTGTATTCCGAAGAAAAGGGTATTTTATACCAAACTACAAAAATTAGTTATTCGCTTTTAACTCCATTTTATTAAAAACTAATAATTTTAAGCCGGTCAAACTTCTAGAACCTATTAATAATACATAAATAAAGAAGACCAAATATGGTCAATGACTAATTTTAATTAGGCTGGTGATAAGGGGGTTGTTTCCGATAAATTTTTGCTGAAAAATAGGGACTGGCATTCTTTTCATTATAACTCACTTAATTTTTAAGCTAGATACTTTTTTTTATTTCTAGAGATATACATTTTAAATATTTTTAAAAAAGTTATCCTCGAAAAATGCACAGTTTTCCCGTCGTTTGACTTTGAATCTACAATATTTAGCATTTGATGAAGAAGAGCTAACATATAAAAAAGTATTGCTCGATTACTATTGGTTTTAAAATTTTTTTAAAAAACCGGATTTGTTTATTTTTTCAAAAGGTACATTTTTTATTAAGCAAAGCTGTTTTGATAAAACGAAAACTTTTTGAGTTATCAGCAGAAAACTGATTAAAAACATTGATTTTTTCGATATAAAACTAACATATTCGATAGCGAATAAATCGAAAAGTATTGATTTTATCAAAAAAATGTATAGAATATTTTTTGCTTAGAATAAATATTTTTACCAACTTTTGTGGTCTAAATATAATAAAAAATTTCCACCGCCGAGATGGGGTGGCAACCACCCCTATGGTAAAAGCGGCTTTCGACATCATATAGATTTTGATCCTTGGACTATCCACTACTTATTCTCAAATTTTTAAGCAAATCGATCCATTCTATAAAAATTGCGAGGTTTTGTTCTATTGTAAGCTTCATTACTTGGACTATTTTCCTCCAAAATTTCTTCCAAACTTTATCTAATATATTATTTTCTTACTCTATACTTTGTTGTATTTTAATATTTTAATTCCACAAAAATGAAACTAATTTGATTATTGTTTGTGAAATATTGTTTAAACAATTGCATATGTTTAAAAATAATAAACTTTTATTCTCCAAGTTAAAATATATGAACAAAGAAAGTTTTTGTTAAAAAAATGTTATTTCAAAGGACAGAGTATGTGTTTTTATTTTGCAATAAACAAATTTATTTATTTATATCGAAATGTACTAAAAATTAAAATTTATCAATCATTGTCAAAGGTCCCAAATGCCTAATCAGAGCAAACGTATCCGTTGTCCTGCGCGTAGCACCAAAAATTAATTTTAAAAAATTCGTTTGTTTAAAAAATTCCTGACGTCGTGGTAGTTAACCGATTTTAATTTTGCAAATTGCAAATGAAAGGTACAGTATTCTTCTATATGTAAAAAAAATCAACTTACTGTCTGCTTTATTTTCAGTCCTGTAAAATTTTGAAAAAATGAATTTTTTTTGCGAAATCTGGATTGCAAAATTTATTTTGCAAAATCTATTAAACCGATCTTAATAAAATTTACAATATTGTTGTATTATATCATAAAGTTTTTTTGGATGAAATATGAAGGTCCTAAGTTTAGCATAAATGGTTAAAAAACGTAAAATGCGAATACTTGTTTTTTTTATGGTTTTTTCGCAATTATTGCTATTTTGCAACCAAAGTGACAATTTTTAAAATTTTTAACTAATCCATTATTGTAGCATATTTAATTACGCAACTTTTATGTCAGTGCAACTTTTCTCGGAAATGAACATTTTTAAAGTTTTAATACAAATTTTTAAAGTTTTAATACAAAAATTAAGAAAAAAATCGAATTTTTCTTCATTTTTTGACACTTTGATTATTTAAACAATGTTCCGGACTTTTTTGAGTGGGAGGATAACTCAAATATTATTATGTGAGTTATTTTCAAGCAATTTCTGCAAAAAATATGAGTCACCTCTCAACATCCAAATGTACTAATATTTTTACAGATGCGCCCTGGCCTAGTACTTTTGGACGCATTGTAAGCACTGTAAAAGCTATTATGCATTTCCACCCATTTTTCTATTTAGTGGAGTCAATGAAGGTTTTCACCTCCGATTTCGTTGAACCTCCATCGATTTTCATGAAAATTGGTAAGTATGTAGAGGATACCTCAAGAATCAAAGGTGACATGGTGCCAACTTGCGCTTTTACCCTGGGGGGGGGGGGGTGCCACCCCTTCTCGGGGGTGGAAATTATTTTATTAAAAATAATACCACTAATCGATAGGGGGACAAATTATAAGTAAAATTTGTTATATAAAGTTATTTCAATAAATCAATAGTTTTTAAGTTATTAAAGATCAAAAGTTTTGATTTTTCCTGAAAAAAATCCATGTTTTAAAGCAGTTTTTCATAAATAACTCAAAAACCATAAGTTTCTTCAAAAAAGTTGTTATTACCAAAATCGAAAATAATATAAAAATAAATAAGCTCCTTATTCGAAAAATCCTTTATTACATATACAAAGTGAGTTATATGCAATTGAATGTATATTTTTTTTTCCGCGAGTACTCAAATATTAGTATTCAAGCTTAAATAACAGGAAAACGATGCACTTTGTTGAATATAGATATTAAATATTTTAATAAAGTACTTAAAGGTAACTATCAAAAAGCTATATAAGAAGTCGATAGCATCAAAATTAAGCAAGTTATGATGGAAATAAGAGGTCCCTTTCAGATTTTTTTGGGAAGAATGAAAAATGAAACATACGTCATTTCCTCAAAAATAAAAATTTATAGTAACCCATTTAAAACTTTATTTATTTTAACCTGAGTAATAACTTCAACAATTTTGACCGGTTTAGAATGCATATTTTTGAAAAAAAATACGATTAAAAAAAATTAGAATTTTTCAAATTTTCGTGAATTTCATTTTTTTTGATAATAACTCCAAAAATACTCGATATACTTAAAAAATGGTAGAAAACAAAATTTTAGATTTAACTTTATTTAAGCTTTTTCTTTTTTTAATATTTTTTTACGACAAAAAATAACCGAGATAAAAACATTTAAATCCTAAATTTTACTGCGAGAACCATGTAACCGGGGCATTTTCACCTTGTATTTAAAAAAAAATAAAGGATTTAGAAAATTATGTTTAATATAGTGTTATAGAAATTTTACTTAGCTTTGTAACGGGTTTTGGATAAATCTCATATTTCAAAATTTAACGGAGTTATTGTAAGAAAACCAATAACATTTTCTTTGAAAATATTTTATAGCGGAGATTTTGTATGTATACAGGTTGTGGGAAGTCCAATTAGTCGTTTGTTGTAGGAGATAGGAAAAATTTTATTTAGGTGAGATTGTGGCATAGATAATATCAGAATTTAAATACATTTCCAAATATACAGGGCCACCCATATTGACAGGGTGAAACAAAATTATCTTTTGTTTAATGGAACACCCTGTATATTTTTACATTTTTGGATTCTCCTCTATGTTTTATTTCTTAAAATATCAAGTTTTGTGATGTTATACGAAGTAGTTTAAAAGATAATTACGTTTTTATTTTCAAATTTCATAGCAATATTCACCCCCTGTATAATTGGAGTGATTTGACATCAGAAAATCAATTTATGTTCAAGTGATTTTTAATATAATCTATTATTGTTAAAAATTATTAATCTAGCAAAACGTTTAATTTTAGCTAATACAGGGTTGGTCGAAACTGAATGAGTGTTTTCTCAAAGTTTGAGAGTATGAGTTTTCTCAAACGGAGCAGCCTGTAATGCCTGTAATGAGCATTGTAATGAAATGCTATTGTATGGCACTTTATTGTTTCCCACCCTGCCAGTGAGAACTGAATTTATTTTTGAAATCCCTAATTTATGTCTTTAATTATTTTAAATATTGTAAACGATTAAAAAACAATCAAATTAAATTGAAATGAATAACCAGTGTATATCTTCCACATTTACTTCATATTTAACGTAGCCTGTACAATAGCATTGCACAGATTATTATCCCTGTATAGCAACGATATACCATGAATGTGAATTCATACTTGAGAAATGTCCTATATCCAGTCTCACAAAAAAAAGGGATTCCTCAAACATAATAATATATATATGCAGACAAAATCAGCCAAAGTAATTTGCTATATCTAATTAAAGGCCCTACCAAGTTGGTTTTGTTGAATATAGTATGGAAGCACGACGATACTTGTATTAAGCTTAACGTGATAAGCGTATTTTTCGTAGTAGCTATAGTATGTTGTTTTATATTATGTATTACCTATATTAAATTAGTTTTAGTATGTTTGGTTTATCTAAAAAAATGTAAAACAAACAAAAATTCTCTTTTTCTTTTAGTTGTTTTTTCGTATAGATATTGATTTATATTGTAGTAAATTGAATTTAGCTTTAGTATGTTCCGTTTGTTTGTAGAATTATATTTGATTAGATTTGCTTTAATTACTAAAATAAATAAATTTTCAATTATATTTTATGTATTTGTGGAAAAGGAAACCTAGCATTAGCGGCCACATTTCTATAACTGCCAATGGTTTTCTATTTTTAGTGGCCGTTATTGTCAGGTTTTACTGTACCAATAATATTTTATTAAATTATGAAATATTATTTAAATAAAAAATTTATAAACTTGATAAAAGAAAGTTTGCTTAGAATTTACTCCTCTATCTAATTATGGGGTTATTTTTAATAAAATAGTGTTCACCCATGAGAAGGGGTAACATCCACCTCCAGGATAAAAGCGCAAGTTGGTACCACATCATTTTTGTTTCTTGAGGTATCCTCTAACTACTTACCAATTTTCATGAAAATTGATGGAGGTTCAACGAAATCAGGGGTGAAAACCTTCAGTGACTGCCTTTTTGGAAATATAAAAGATTAACTTTTTTCGTGATTGTCGATTTGCTAATTTTCTGATTTTTGGTTGCTATAAGGTTTAAAAAATTAATAAAAATTATAAATCATGCACATAAATGTAAAAAAATATTTATTTTACT
Organism: Diabrotica virgifera virgifera; assembly: GCF_917563875.1. Classification (NCBI taxonomy): domain Eukaryota; kingdom Metazoa; phylum Arthropoda; class Insecta; order Coleoptera; family Chrysomelidae; genus Diabrotica; species Diabrotica virgifera. The sequence goes on from NC_065448.1 coordinate 237,539,292, forward strand.
TAATTAAAAGAGATTGCTTGAGCCAGAATGCTGAAATCTGCATTTTTATCATTAAAAAAAAAAGGTGGATTTCACCCCTAAAATGCCGAAAGCGCAACTTGGTGCCATATCACTTTTGTTTTTTGAAGTATCCTCTAACTAATCAACAATTTTCATGAAAATCGATGAAGGTTCAAAGAAATCGTGGGTGAAAACATTCAGTGACTACACTTTCAGAAATACAGAAGAATAAGGTTTTCGTGATTTTCGACTTGTTAATTTTCGGATTTTTGGTTGCTATAAGGTTTGGAAAATTTAAAAAAAATGTTATTCATGCACATAAATATAAAAAAATATTTATTTTTCTTAATTAAACGAGATTACTTGCGCCATAATGCGGAAATCTGCATTTTGTACAATTTAAAAATTAGGGGTGCACTACACCCCTAAAATGCAAAAGCGCAAGTTGATGCTATATATCTTTTATTGATTGAGGTATCCTCTATACTCATGAAAATCGATGAAGGTTCAACAAAATAGGAAGTGAAAACTTACAGTGACTGCACTTTCAGAAATCTACAAAATAATTTTTAAAAAAGGGGTGTATTTCGCCCCTAAAATGCAAAAAGCGCAAGTTGGCACTGTGTCACCTTTGTTCCTTGAGGTATCCTTTAACCACTCACCAATTTTTATAAAAATCGATGGAGGTTCAACGAAATCTGAGGTAATAACTCATATCTACCTTCATTGACTCCACTAATTGTAGACTTTTCTCCCGACTTCATCAAGAATACAGTGCAAAAATATTCTGAATCTGTGTTATTGTGGAATGTTTAATTATTTAAGTATTATGTTTAGATGGGATTTAGCCACAATTGTTGGTTTGTACCTAATAATTGGTGTAATGAAAATTACGTTTTTAATTAATTAATGTTTTATTTGAAACATTAATTAAAAATGATAAAAACATTAATTAAAAATTCATAACACTATTAATAATTGAGGCCCAATCCCATATAATCATAATAGGTATTTAAATACAATGCAAAAAGTTGCAAGACGATAAATGCTGTATTTAAACATCGATTTATTTCAATGTTTTTTGTTCTAACTGCTTTCGTTTACAACAGTACTGCCGTCCTTAGGAAAAACACCGCATATGCAAAAATTATGAAAATTGAGTTAGGCGCGAAAATTTAATCTAGAGGGTTGATATTACATGATTATTTAATAAAAGTACAATATTTACAACCCCAACTATATATTCTGAAAAAAATAATAAACCTAGCATCTACATAAACGTGCGTGGAACTAAGGAAAAACCCCGCAACTACAATATTACTTAGGTAAAACCCCGCATATACTTGTCGGAACCTGCAGTTACTGTGTTTATTCTAAGCAATGCTAAATTGCGGTGTTTTTGCTACGTAATTTGCGCGATTTATCAATTTATTTAGTTTCTTCTCAACTTGTTTATGGTGCGGTTGTGTTGTGTGTGCCAGGACACACCTTCATGTCCGCCGATAGCTTCCACCATCGGGTGGAACTATCTTTAAAGAAACAAAAAAGAAACCTACGATTTTAATGAGTTTGTGACAGTTGTTGGAAATGCAAATTCAAAAAAGGTTACAATAAAAACAATGCAGTATACAGATTTTTTAAGTGGCAAGATTTCGCGTCACAAGCAAAAATTAAAAAAATACAGCCACGTTATTACTTGGCGAAAATAACAGAAATTGTTGCCAACAGGGGATCATTTTCTCTAAAATACAAGTTAACAAATAAATTTGATAGTATTTTTGAAATGAATTTTCTTCAAAATAAAGTTTTAAATAAGAAACTTCCCATCCCTCAGACATTTACATCTTCTTGTGGAGTATCAAAAAATAAAAAAGAAACCCTTATTAAAAATCTCAAAACCATAATGCCTTCAAATAGATTACAATTTTGGCAAAACCCTGAGGAAGATAAGAATTAATAAAATAATTTCTTTGTATATTTAATTTTTTTGCTTTTATATTAAATTTTGTTTGTTAGGGTTTATTCGGTATAATAAATGTGTTTTTTTTATTAAATATGTAGATTTAATAAATTATTCAAAAACTCATTTTGTTGTTTAATTATACCTATTTTCTGTAACATTATGCTAAGAAAAAACACCGTATATACATAACATCCGTAGATGCTGTAGTTTTACTTAACAATTTCTAATATTATTTACAATTTTTTTCCCAGTATCTGCCATAGTAGGCATAAAATTAGGATAAATTACTGCTTCTTTTTTTAAAACATAGTTTACTTACAGACTTATTGATATAAAGTAAAATCGTTTTTAACCGCATTGTTGTAACAATTTTAGCACCTTTTAAAAGTTGCAGATTCTTTGAAGTCCATTTACTCATTTTTATAAATACTGCAGATGCGGTGGTTTTCCTTAGGAGGGCAGAGTACTGAAGACATAACACCTAAAAAAGTGTTTTTTTGCAAAACAAAAAGAATAGGTAGATGCGCAAGTTCGTCCGAGACCATCGCTCGAGCTGCAGAAACAAATGAATGAAATTTAGTTTCGCGCCAGCGAGCGACTAAAGCGCTAACATAGGAGAAGTGTCGATAGTACAATCTAACGGGGATTCTACTCGCGCGTATGCACTTGAAATAACTTTTTGCGAATTCAAAAAAAGTTTTTGGAAGAAATAATAACAGATAACAGAACTTTATTGTGGTTTCGTGAGCTGTTTTTCCGTTTTGACTCTGTTACGTACTTTAGTTATTTGAAACATAGAAAATAAAGTTTGCCGGTAAATGTGAATTTTACAGTGCTGTGAGTTTGTGTAAATAAAATATCATTTTTGTAAGTGTAAAAATCACTTAGGAGCTGTTAGGACACTAAATTATTTTATCTTCCACATCAATTTCAACTGAGACATTCATGCAGGTAAAACTTTAAAACTCTTTTAAACATTGAGGTTATGGATAAAATTTTAATTTTTTTTATTTAAATAATTAACGTGCCTCGGCTGCAGTGGCAGATGACACAATGTACCTAGATTGACACAAACAATATGAGGATTTATTACTAATTACAGTTCAGCTCTAAATCTTAAATAGCAGATAGCAGATAAAAAGTTAAGAAATATTGGAAATCATTAAAGTAAGGAATTATAACATACCTAATTAATTATTACCATTATTTAATTTTATCACTAAGATTTTTTAGATTGATAGCAATAGTTTTAGGTAGTCAAGGAAGAGCCTGTGACTTAATCGTTATCATGATTGGTTGATTGAGATATAGTATGATAGGATTGATTCAAAAAATGACATAACCCAGACATCCAAAGTGAAAGTTATCCTCCAACACCAAATTGTTCTATATGCTCCATATAATGTTCAGAAAAAAGTCACACCTTTTTGAGCGTCGGGTTTGGGGGGAGAGGTCGGTAAATTCGTAGTTTTTACGTTTTTCGTCAATATTTCTAAAACCATGAGGTTTAGCATAAACAAACTTCTATACAGAAATGTTCTACATTAAATTTGAAATAAAAAAGGCCCTATACATAATCCTTCTAAAATGAACGGTTCCAAAGTTACGGAGGTAGTATAGTATAATTGGTCCAAAAAAGGCCTAACCCAGACATCCAAAGTAAAAGTTTTCCTCCAAAACCAAACTGTTCTATATAGTCCACATATTGTTCAGTAAAAAGTTACACCATTTTGAGCGTCGGGTTTGGGGGGGGGGATGGAGATGGGGGAGAAGTCGGTAAATTAGTAGTTTCTTTAGGTTTTTCGTCAATATTTCTAAAACTATGTTTAAGCGTAAACAATGTTCTATACAAAAACGTTCTACATAAAATTTAAAACAAAAATGGTCCTATCCATAATTGTTATAAAATCAACGGTTCCAGAGTTACGGAGAGTGAAATGTGATGATTTTGGGTGGTGAGGTTGACGTTTCTTCAAGGGCTTATCACTAACATACCATCGGCCACTAAAACAGCAAATCCTGTTAAAGAAAATTTCTTTCAATCAATAAAAATATTATAAATTGGCCAAAAAATATAAAAAGTATCGAAAACCTCCACTTTTCACCCTCCGTAACTCAGGAATCGTTGATTTTATAACAATTATGTATAGGACCTTTTTTGTTTTAAATTTGATGTAGAACATTTTTGTATAGAACATTGTTTACGCTAAAGCATATTTTTAGAAATATTGACGAAAAACTTAAAAAACTACTAATTTACCGATTTCTCCCCCATCTCCCCTACAAACCGGACGCTCAAAATGGTGTGACTTTTTTCTGAACATTATGTGGACCATATAGAACAATTTGTTGTTGGAGGATAACTTTCACTTTGGATGTCTGGGTTTGGATCTAGTTATACCATACTAATAATATTATACTTTTTATTTCTTCTTTGTATAGGTATATTTAATTATTTTTTAATTTTCTTGGTGAATATCGTGAATATGTTTTTGATTGTTCTGTCTTTAAGTGAGGAGTATATATTTACGCGAGAACTGCCTGAACATATTAAGTGAATCCCTGTGCTTCAGAACGTAGGAGCAAAATTTCGGACCAATGTTTTCTAAATCCATTCAGTTTTTGCGAATCCTGAGAAAACTAATAAATATTTTTGAAAAATTTAAACGCAGAATGAAAGATTACATTATTACCGAGGGCTGAGAGTCCCCTAGAATAAACAAAAGGTTTCTTTTGAATGATATATTCGAAATGAAAAATCATACTAAATTTTCTCTTTTTGCGATTTGTAACTTATTAAAATAAACATGGAAGTTTTCAGGGACTTTTGCCCTCGGTAATAATGTAATCTTCCATTCTGCGTTAATTTTTTTTTTAAAAATACCTACTTATTAGTTTTTTTTTAGAATTCGAAAAAAATCAATGCATTTTAAAAGCATTGTCCCGGAATTTTGTGCCTACGTTCTTCATGCAAGAGTTTATACTAAGGCTAGAAAACTTTCAAAAGGTAAGGAGAATCAGTCCGGATTTTCTTGAAAAAGATATTGGATAGTGTGAACTGTGGAAGCGGTACTTTAGAATGAGGGGGGCATCTTTCTAGTCCAGGGCTCATCTGTTTTGAGATGGACGTTGAGAGGTGACTCAAATTTTTTTGCAGAAATTGCTTGAAAATAACTCAAATAATAATATGTGAGTTATCCTCCCACTCAAAATGGTCAGGACCATTGTTTAAATAATCAAAATGTCAAAATATGAAGGAAAAATTCGATTTTTTTATTGGTTTTTTGATTATAACTTATTTCGATTATACTTCGATTATAACTGTTCGTATTCGATTATAACTGTTCATTTCTGAGAAAAGTTTTACTGACATAAAAGTTGCGTAATTAAATTTCCTACAATATAGAATTGGTTAAAAATTTAAAAAATAGTGACCCTTGTTGCAAAATAGCAATACTTGCGAAAAAAACCATACCAAAACAAGTATTCGTATTTTACGTTTTTCAACCATTTATGCTACGCTTAGGACCTTCATATTTTACCTAGAAAAACTTTATGATATCATAAATCAACACTGTAAATTTCATTAAGATCGTTTTAATAGATTTTGCAAATTAAATTTTGAAATCCAGCTTTCGCAAAAAAAATTCATTTTTTAAAAATGTTGCAGGACTGAAAAGACAGCAGATAGTAAGTTGAATTTTTTTTTGCTTATAGAAGTGTACAGTACCTTTCATTTGCAATTTGCAAAATTAAAATCGAATAATTAAAACGGCGTCAGGAAATTTTTTAAATAAACATTAATTTTTGGTGCTACGCGCAGGACAGCGGTGTTCGATTCACACAAGTTGATTTCCACCAAAATTTCTTCTAATCTTTATCTAATATATTATTTTCTTACTCTATATTTTGTTGTATTTTAATATTTTAATTCCACAAAAATCAAACTAATTTTATTATTGTTTGTGAAATATTGTTTAAACAATTGCATATGTTTAAAAATAATAAACTTTTATTCTCTAAGTTAAAATATATGAACAAAGAAAGTTTTTGCTAAAAAAGTGTTATTTTAAAGGATAAAGTATGTGTTTTTATTTTGCAATAAACAAATTTATTTATTTATATCGAAATGTAATAAAAATTAAAATGTATCAATCATTATTAAAGGTCCTTGAAATGCCCAATCGGAGCAAACTATCCGCTGTCCTGCGCGTAGCACCAATAATTAATGTTTATTTAAAAAAATTCCTGACGCCGTGGCAGTTAATCGATTTTAATTTTGCAAATTGCAAATAAAAGGTACATTACACTTATATATGCAAAAAAAATTCAACTTGCTATCTGCGTTATTTTCAGTCCTGTAACATTTTGAAAAAACGAATTTCTTTTGCGAAAGCTGGATTGCAAAATTTATTTTGCAAAATTTATTGAACCGATCTTAATGAAACTTACAGTATTGTTTTAGTGTATCATAAAGTTCTTCTGAGTGAAATATGAAGGTCCTAAATGTAGCATAAATGGTTAAAAAAACGTAAAATGCGAATACTTGTTTTTGTATAGTTTTTTCGCAATTATTGCTATTTTGCAACAAGGGTGACTATTTTTTAAATTGATAACCAATTCTATATTGTAGGAAATTTAATTATGCAACTTTTATGTCAGTACAACTTTTCTCGGAAATGAATACTTTTAAAGTTATAATCAAAAAACCAAGAAAAAAATCGAATTTTTCCTTCATTTTTTGACATTTTGATTATTTAAACTATGTTCCGGACCTTTCTGAGAGGGAGGATAACTCAAATATTATTATTTGAGTTATTTTCAAACAATTTCTGCAAAAAAATTTGAGTCACCTCTCAACGTCCAAATGTACTAATATTTTTACAGATCCGCCCTGGTCTATTCTTAGATTTTTTAGTTTTGTCTTTGTTGGACACAATTACATCTGGTGTAGGCATTTAATTGATTTTAATGGATGTACCATTAGAAGTTTGACTTTCTAAAGAGGTTGTATCACTGATGTTAGAACGACTTAAGTAGGTAGTTCCTGGCCGGTGAATGGGGGAAGAAATTCATTGTTTGGGGTTCTGGAGTAGTGGAAGCATTAACGGTATTTATCTGTTGACCAGTATCTGGGTTCTTTATTGAGCTTAACAGTGTATCATTTGACATTGAGGAAGCGGAGATGGGTTCAGTTGGGATAGATTGTTCATTTAAGAGAGGATTGCTATGAGAATTTTGGCAATTATTTGCTGTGTGGCCATGTTGTTTGCATAGAAACATGCAATTTTATCTGTAGAGAGAAATCTTCTTCTTCTTTAAGTACCGTGCCCAAATTTAGGCGTGGGTAGCTTCCATGACAATTTGTCGATATCGTTCTCGACCTTGCGCGGCAGGTCATAGTTGATCTGCTGATAAGCCAGTTCATTGACAAAGGTTTCGGAGCCATGGATATTTATTCCTACCAATTCCTCTTTTTCCGTCGATCTTTCCGTTGAGTATTAACTGCAGCATCCTGTATCTGCTACCTCTCATTATATGCCCCAAATATTCAAGTTTTTTCTTTTTTATCATCTTGATTAAGTTACCTTCTCCTTGACCTACTCTGTTTAAGACTTCTCTGTTTGAAATGCTTTAACCTAAGATATTAGAACCTGTTAAGAGTAACCTAAGATATTCTGAGCATTCTACGATATGACCACATCTAGAAGGCTTCTAATTTGTTCATCATGTTAACCTTCATGATCCAGGTTTCACATCCATATAGTAATACAGGATACGCATAATATTTTAGGATGATTCTTAGTTGTAAATTTAGCTGAGAGTTGCTCAGAATAGATCTAAATTTCACAAATTCTTCTCTTGCAATTTATGTACCAGTTTTAATTTCTTCCATCCGGATTTAGTGTCTCGTTTATCCAACATCGAACATCCTAGGTATTTAAAATGGTTAACTTTTGTTAAAGGTTGATTATTGACAAGTCCGTTATTGGATCATTCTCTAGTGATTCGATCTATAAGGAATTAAAGATGTTCGATACTTCGAGGAATTGAAGATTTTATCGCGGTCGCGATCATGACTGATAGCGAGAAATATTCTGTGTGAATTATTGTCAAAAAGTTTTCTTGGATGTGGGTGGCGTGACGTAAAATCTCTTGTCTTCTAAAGCTCACAATATGCGTAGATAGTTTACCTGGGATTCCGGCTTTTAGATATTATGACACTGGGGAACCAACTTGTAGACCTAGAGCCTTAAAATGTTTTTCTATAATCTCGTGAGGTATAAATGGGCAAAAGTTGGAAAAAATAAGTCTTTACCTAGTTTCCTTACTGATAGTTTTACAATGCAATATTTTTCACTTAAAATATTCATTCAAATTCCGGCCAGTTCTTAGTTTTTCAACAATGCACTAACCTACTTAAACAATTAGTTGCATTGGACTCATTTCTCGATATTCAAGGTTTTATTTTTATTTTTTAGCATCTCTTTTCACGCGGGTCCAATGGACCAATTGTGTATGCTCGTACGCACTTAAGAATAAGCTTTTTGAAAACTTAAAAAAGTTTTTAGAAATAAAAGCATTAACGTCGTTGTTGCTTTTGTGATTTGTTTTTCTGTCTTTCCTCAGTTAGTTTAGTAATTTGAAACTTATTGGGAGAATAAAGTTTGCCGGTAAATGTAAATTTTTAAAGTATATAAAGGCCAATGATATGTATGTTAAACAACTTGAGAGCTGTTAAAACACTAAATTATTTTATTTTCGGCATCAATTTCCAACTAGATATTCATGCAGGTAAAACTTCTAAAACTTTATAAAATATTAAGGTCATTAATAAAATTTTAATTAATGTGTCTCGGTTGCAATTGCCATAGGTTGCGCGAAATCTATTAAATATATTTTTTCTACAACCGTGTTAAAAATGCAATTTATCTACTCTATGTCATATTATGTATACGTTTTTAGTTTGTGAAAACTCTCATAATAGATAGCAGTGCGTGAACTGTTTAAAGTGTGCGTGAAGTAACAATGTATTTTAAATGGGACTTACTTTTTCGCACTGTTTTTTACACACTTTCATATAATCAAATATCCTAAACTTTCGCGTTGTAATGGTGATGACATAATGAGCAATAAATTACGACAAAAGTTTTGACAGTTTTGTGGTTTGAAAGAAGTTAGAATTTTTAAATGTCAATGTTCTAAAAATTGTAGAATAGAAATAAATTCCAGTGACGAAGAGTTACAGTTTTTTTATTTGTTCATCATAGATAAAATATTGTATGAAACTGTGCGTGAAGTACTTTTTGCGAACTTACGCGATGTATAACACTGGCTCCGTTGTCGCTCGTGCTCTAAACATCGCGTGCGTTCGCAAAAAGCATACTTCTGGAACTGTTTCATAAATAACTATTTTAGCACTACATAGGAGCGTTAAAAATGCTACTTTAAAGCACTAGTGCTTTAAAAATTTTAAGGCACTGCGGTTAAAAGTGAATTATCAAATTGTGAAACGTCAAAATATTTATGGTACGTTCCATGTCAAGTCACTCAGGCAAAAAATTTTGGATCTCCGATTTGTCTGAAAATTGGTATATAGCTTCTGCGGGACGTAAAAATAAGATATTTAAGGTCAAAGAATCTTCTTCTTCTTTTTTTCTAAAAATGTTATTTTATGCGATTTTACAGTGATTTGGTGTTTATTTAAACAAATTTGCATTTTCTGTCGTAAAGTATCAATGAAAAACATAATATTTTAATAGAAAGGACTCAAAAATGTCATTATATGGCATTATAATAAGTTATTTTGAATCAAAACAAGTTTTTGATCAAATTTTATAGTGTAGGTAAAAAACGTAAAAATACCGTTTTTTACATTTTCCTCCATTCCCAAAATACATCATCATCGATTTGGCTGAAGATTTGCCCACAGATAGCCAAAAGATAGGACTTTAAGTGGTTAGAAGGATTTGAATTATATTACAATACCAAAAAAGTTACATGCAGTAATATCAGACTCAAAAGTATATATTAGTCCAGTCGGGATAGCATTTGACCTTGAATGCCGAGCTGCCCAAAATTTTATTTTTCTGATCTTTAGGGGAGTCAATAGTAGCCTAAATTTAAAATCACGAATGAATTCCTCCGTTACGTTAGCCGCCATCTTGATTTAAAAGGAGAACCTGTTTTGCTCAACATCTCCGCCATTTCTAACTTTTCGACAAAAATGGTAGGAACTGAGATTGTTCAAAATAAATAGCATTTACAATTATTACAATTTCTTTTTAACAATTTTTGTCGTGAGGTCGATATTTTCGAGTTAATTGTACTTACAGTAGACGCCTATATTTTTGACTATAATATTGCATGTAACTTTTTTGGTATTGTAATATAATTCAAATCCTTCTCACCACTTAAAGTCCTATGTTTTGTCTATCTGTGGGCAAATTTTCAGCCAAATCGATTATGATATATTTTGGGAATGGAGAAAAATGTAAAAAACGGTATTTTAACGTTTTCTACACTATAAAATTTGATCAAAAGCTTGTTTTGAATCAAAGTAACTTGTTATAATGCCATATAATGACATTTTTAAGTCCCTTCTATTAAAATATTATGTTTTCCATTGATACTTTACGATAGAAAATGCAAATTTGTATAAATAAACACCAAATCACTGTAAAATCGCATAAAATAACATTTTGAGAAAAAAGAAGAAGAAGATTTTTTGAGCTTAAATATCTTATTTTTACGTCCCGCAGAAGCTATATACCAATTTTCAGACAAATCGGAGGTCCAAAATTTTTTTTGCTCCAAAATTGAGTGATTTGAAATGGAATGACCCTTATATTTCATTTATTAACATTAATATTAATAGTATAACTTGCCCAATTTGAAATAGGTGGTTTAAAAGGTTTTTTAAAATTTAATTTAAACTGTATTATTGCATTTTTAACACGTTTGTAGAAAAAACAAGTTTATGTAACGGTGTAATATTTTCGCTAAGAATTTTTAGACATTCCCCTCGCGTGTAGACAACCAGTTCTACCTTTTACGGGTCATAGGTTTCATGGTTTCAGCCATTAACAAAAATAATCTATTTTATAAATTTATAACGTTTGTAGATGTGTTTCACAAGGCACAGATATCAGTTAGTCGATAATTTCTCTATAGGTAAATACACTATTCCTATCGTAAAAGAATATAAATATTTAGGTATAATTATAGATAGTAAACTTCTATGGACCAGTCACATTAAGTATGTCAAACAAAGATGTGAAAAGGGAATTAATCTTCTGCGCTTCCTCTCCAAACAGAGCTGGGGCGCGGATCAACAAATTTCCTTAATGTTCTACAAGTCTTATATTCGCTCGATTTTGGATTATGGGTGTACTCTCTATGGTTCTACCTCCAATACGAACCAACTTACCCTTGATCGAATACAATATAGAGCTCTGAAAATATGTTTGGGAGCAATGGCATCTTCACCAAATCATGCCATTCTGGCAGAGTCTCAAGAACTTCCTCTTAGTTTTCGAAGACAGTTTTTAGCAAATAAAAGTCTATTAAAATATAGATGTTACAACAGTGATTTGATCGCAAAAATTAACTTTCTTGTAATTGAGAATTTGACAAATCATTATTGGAAAAAGAAAAACTCTCCTCTTTTGGGAGATGCATTTATTGATACAAACTTATTTCAAAATGATATTGTTAAACTTAATAAAATACCATTGTATGCACACAGTTTCGATTCTATAATTGACAAACTTATCACCATATTCCCTCGGTATTCAGATTGTAATATCTTAAACCAAGCCATGATAAAATCCATTGTAAATGGTCTCGGGTCGAACTTAACTAAAATATATACAGATGGGTCAAAAACGGAGCTAAACACAGGTTCGGCATTTTTTGTTTCAAACATAAATCATATTGAAAAGTACAGAATCTCAAATTATTGTTCCATTTTTACCGCCGAGTCCTTTGCTATTGAAAAGGCACTAAAATGGTGTGCAACTCAAACATGCACGAATGTGGCAATAATTTCAGACTCAAAATCAGCATTACAAGCTATTAGCGGTCACCCAATAAACCAATTCCGAAATGCCTTAATTTTGAACATTAAAAAATTAATTATGGATCTTAAACAAAATAATGTAACTGTTTCGTTTATTTGGACGAAAGGACATTGCGAAGTCGAAGGTAATGAAATTGCGGATATAGCCGCAAAAAGTAGTCACAGTTGCCACCATATGGACAAAGTATTTAATTTAAAAGATTTGAATAATGCTCTCCAACCTAATATCAGAAGGAAATGGGAAACTGATTACAAAAGAATTGCAAATAAATCTACAAACCCTTATTTCAGAATTCACCCTACACTTCCAAAAGACATTCCTCATTTCACCTTTAATTATAATAGAGCACAAATGTCAGTATTGACTCGTTTAAAATTGAATCATGCTCGCTTTCCATCTCACTTATATAAAATTGGAATACTTAACTCTCCTGTCTGTAGTTGTGACAATGTATCCATTGGTGATCTAAATCATATATTTCTAGAATGTTCTCTGAACTCTCAATCTTCTTCAATTCTGTATCAAGAACTAATTCATCACGAGTGTCCATTGCCACTAAATATTACAGCTCTCCTTTCTTCCCCAGATAAAGCGGTACTAGATTCCATCATTAATTTTATCAGAAATTCAAAAATAGCGGTATAGTTTAGAAATAGACAATATGAAATCATTTAATGTAATTAAGAATTTACATGTTTTGTGGCAAATAGATTTTGTCTGATGCCAGGATCTCTCACACACACACAACGTTTGTAGAAAAAATATTGCATGAAATACGTGTTAAAAAGTACATTTTGAAGGCACTCATTGAAAAACTTTCACATGCGTGCCTTAAACGTGTACTTTTAACACTTATATCATAAATAACTATTTAATGAAATTTCGTGTAGTGTCTTACTATATTACAGATATTTTCTAGGCCAATTATGAACGTCTTTGTGCATTCTAATGGGTTGAAAAGCATTGAATAAGGAAAGGCTTGTTTCTGCCATTTTTTCGTATTGCTGTTTTTTTTTTAAATTATAAACAAGGAAAGTACAGAAAATGATGTTTGTCTTCTTCTTAGCCTTTTACCATCCATTTATTGACATAGGCTTCTCCCAACTACTTTCATCGGCTTCGATCCTCAACAACATACTTCCAATTTTTTCCCGCTATTGTTTTTATGTCATCTACCCATCTGATCCGTGGTCTTCCTCTTGGTTGTTTACCTTCGGAAGGTCTCCAATGATGTATTGTCGCATTCCAAGGTTGGTATTTTGTCTAGCGGTGTGGTCTGCGAAGATCCAAAGAACACGATGCTTTTGGCAATTTTTAAATATTTTAATTTTTTTAATCTTTTAATCTTCCGGACCTATTTTGAGAGGGAGGATAAGTCAGTTATTATTACTTAAGTTGTTACTTAACTTTTTCTGCAAAATTCTGGATGCCGTACGTTTTTTATTACAAGAACTTGAGTTATTTTACCGTAACTGACCTAACCTTATTGTAGATAGTTACAGTGCAAAATTATCTATTTATTCATTCATAATGAACGATCATTTCATTATGTTTAGTATAAAATATGCCAGTTGGCATGTAGTCAATTTACTCACGGTCTTTGCTGTAAATTTTAAGGAACAGCTGGGATTGACATGGAATTTGACATACACATAGCTTACTATATACATATTATAACAAAGTGACCAACATTATTTAGAGCGTAACTTACTTACTTTTAATGTTAGAAACTTTTTTAAAAAACAAAAAAAAATCTTTTTTTAAACACTTTAAAAATGTTGTAATGAGTTTTCTCGAAAAATGCTTTATTTTTTGACGAACAAGAACCTACTTTTCATTAGAGACAACTCTGCTTCTACTGAGTCTACTGACCTCATATATACATCGTTTTTTTTTTAATTTTTTATAAGCTACATTTTTGTCAGGAATGTGTTTTTTGACAAATTCTTACTGTTTGAGTTATTTGTGAAAAACCATCTAAAAACGTGGTTTTCTTTGTTGAAAAATGAACATAAAAACTCTATAGAACAAAAGTTGCTTAGAATTAGGCAGTTTATCCAATTCCGGAATTATTTTGAACGTATGTTTTTTCACCCCCAAGCAGGAGTGAAACTCACCCCCAAGGCAAAATCACGCATCGGCACAATATTACTTTTTTTCTTTGACATGATAGCTATGTGATTGCCAAATTTGAACCGCCTCCGAAAAGAACCGCTTGTCAATCCAAGCGGTTCTTTAAATTTCGGAGGATTTGCAATATTTTACCGTGAGTGAATGGACTAATTGACGCTTCGAGATTTGAATATCAAGCACTTCAGTTCGATTGTTTATTTGGTTGTTATCTATGAACGCCAGCCTGAAATTGGACAATGAAAAACTTTGTGCTCTAGCGAATCTCTTTGGTTTAGGTTACACATGAATTATACTTCCTCGTGTCTTTTAAAATAGTTTATTCTCCTGTAACTTAGTTTTAGAAGTTTATTGGCGCTTGTCCGTATTTTAGCTATACCCTGATTTTAAACCAGGAGGAGCAAACACAAAAGACAGATTCACACTCAATAATGTTACTAGAAAAATCACCAGATTCATTTATTTATTTATTTATTTATTTATTTATTGACGGGCTAAACCCTTTTTCAGTTTTTGTACAATATGTATAAAATACAGTAAGATACCTAAGCCTACAACAGTCTTTTAACATGTGTTTTAAATGATGCAGTTGAAGTATTAAATAATTCTAAATCTGTTTGGTAACTGTTCGCAGTACGTAAGTAGTAGAGATATGGGAATCTGAGATCCAAGATCCAAGATGGCGGCCAGCTTGATGGCTAGGATGGCGTTGAGGCCGTAGCCTCTGGTGCAAGAAGTACACCCTGTCGTTATAAAGAACCCTGTCGTTAAGAAGTACACCCTGTCGTCATAGGGGGTGAGACGTGTTGGCGGCCAGCGGCGTTGAGGCCTCTGAAGAAGAACCCTGTCGTTATAAAAGAACCCTAAGAAGTACACCCTGTCGTCATAGGGCTGAGAAGTAGACGTGTTGGCGGCCAGCGGCGTTGGGGCCTCTGAAGAAGAACCCTATCGTTATAAAAGAACCCTAAGAAGTACACCCTGTCGCACCCTGTAGGGGGTGAGAATTCGTGTTGGCGGCCAGCGGCGTTGAGGCCTCTGAAGAAGAACCCCATAGGGTGGGGCCTCCGGGGGCGGTAAAAATGGCGTTATGTAACAAAATTAGGCAATGTAGATACGGTGTCGGCAAAAAGCAACGATTTTTTAGTATTATAATTTCATACAAACGAATGCACCCCGCCTGCATTCTACAATGTGCTTTTAGAATTCAAAGAAAAATACGTGAGTACCTCCAAGTAATAAAAATATATTGCAATGTGGACGCTGACGCAACGGCAACTATATATGTCGTTCCCACGAGTGAACCGGATACATCCACATTCCAATGATGTCATACGTTAATGCACGTGTGGCGAAATGAGTGAACCGCGGGAAATACGCTGACAGTAACTATAAATATTATATGTCGTTCCCATAAAGGGACAGCACCGGTACGGGCGCAATTTGACGCTTTTTTACATGTAAATCTCCATAAGAAATTTTAAGGTCCATTCTGGTCATTTTTGACGCTTTTTGTGGTGGAGGCGCGACTGCTCGTCAGATCGTGACGTATGAGTTGGAATCAAAGTCCATCTCAGACGTACCAGAGCCCGCCAAGATGGACGCCTTCCATCTGTCGCTTTTTATAATATACAGGGAGAAGTCAGAAAGCCAAACCAATTCTTCTTTTAGGCTGTCACAGGGATTCTTCTATTTGTTTGCGAAATCGGTGTTCACGATTCTTTTGATATGTCCAAACCATCCCTCTTTCATGAATTTATCAAAATACAAAGCAACGGTATTTTATCAAAACCAACATTCGTTTACATATACACGTTTTAAACACACACATTCTTCAAAATGAACCTGAACCATCCTTAGAGCATGGCCAAACCAGCTAACTCAACATAGCCCTCATCTGCTCTTTACATACACACGGAAAATTTAATATGATCAAAGACCTCTTCGATAACCTTCAGACAACAATAACAGATATAGTGAGCTGCTCAATATGCGTATCATTTTTTTATGAAAATTACTGAATCCAGATGATATTGTGAGTTACATACTATATTTTATCTGCGGCAATTCGGGTTTTTAGGTTGGTATTGTACTTCAGGTCTCTAGTAAAAATGGAAATACATATTGTATTAGAAAAAATCGTTTAACAATTTAGCATAACACAAACAACTGTTTGATATGCCGATATGATGTATCTGTTGATATATAAAAGGCATTTAACATAGTGTAGTAAGCAGTATTATGTGTGAAGAAGTGACGTCAGAGGGGGTTCGAGCCGTAGAAGTAGCCTCTGGGTGTACAAGAAGTGTGAACAACTGACGTGGGGTAGCAAAGTAGCCTCTGGGAGGGTAGCAAAGATGGCGAGGTGGCGTTGGGGCTGTAGAAGTAGCCTCTGGTAAGTACAAGAAGTGTGAAGAAGTGACGTCAGAGGCGGCTGGAGCCGTAGCCTCTGGATGTACAAGAAGTGACGTGGGGGTAGCAGGGAGCTGTAGCGTGGGACGCGACCTTATTTGGTAGCAAAATATGATGGATTGGGGGACGCAGGGGATTTAGTTACGATGTATTCAAGCCAAAGTAAAACGAAAATTTCATAGTTGTGAGTTGTATACTATATTTTATCTACGACAATTGGGGGTATTATTATGCTTTTTAGGTTGGTATTGTACTTCAGGTCTCTGACAAGAAACGGAAATATATTGTATTAGAAAAAATCGTTTAACAATTTAGCATAACACAAACAACTGTTTGATATGCTGATATGATGTATATGATGATATAGAAAAGGCATTTATCATAGTGTAATAAGCAGTATTGTTAAAATAAAAAATACATATACACAATATTTTATCTATGGCCATAAATTAATTTAGAGTATATAGCTACATAGACTGTCGGAAGAAATGTTAGCAGGACAGTTAAATAGTACGTAATGGTTAAGTGTAATAAGTATCTGTAAACGTTAATAAAATAATGATAATAAGTTGGTGAAAATATGTTAAGCGATGTATAAAAATGATTAAAAGCATGCAATGGAAGTAACATAACCAATTCGGTTCGAACATAAATTTGTTGAAACTACAAAAATATTTTCTTAACAACAGTCACCAACGTGAAGGTACGATTATACGACTACCAGGAGAGGTTATGTTAGTATAGGACAAAAAGTGAGTATGAATGAATTATTTTGCATTATATAATAATATATTTAATGATAACAATATATTCAACTCACTGAGATCAGCTCATTATTTAACTTGATTTAGTACATTTTTTATTGATCTGATGAATATCTTTTATTTATTCTTATAAATGTTAAAACATCGATACTTTGGTGTTAATTCATTCATTAATATGTATTCAAAATGAATTATTGAGGGTAAATTTGTTCGATAACTTTAGGTTATCTAATCTTAAAATTATTGATTTTCCGTCTCCTCTTTTGTGACAGACTATCGAAGACTTAAAACTAAATCGAGGAAATAAGGCCATTAAGTTATCGATTGTCTTAATTACAATTTTAGTAGATAATTCACAGGAAACGCATTAGGAAATCGCAAATAGTTTATGGTCTCATGCATGTAGATAAAACTTCGGTAAATTCCCCAACGACATGTTAGGACATGAAAACTGTAAAACAAATAATTACCCGCGTGCATTAGGTACGTCACCAGATTGCTCTACTATTTAAATATAAATCGGGTATAGCTATGGCTTACAGTTTAGAACAGTCAGATAACCAACACAAAGAAAACGAGGTATTTTGTGAGTGTGGACAATACAACTAAAAAGTAAGTAGGTATACATTTTTTTATTTAATTTGTTATTTTTGTTCAGAAGTATTTTCCGTTTGTGTTTGTCGGTATTCTTCTTTCAATTCTAGTAATTTTTTTCGTTTCTAGTCTTCGTTGGATCGTGACGTACAAAGGGATCGGTGGAAAGGGGCACGTTGCATATACTATATTTTATCTACGACCATAACATAATATGTTAGTTAAACCAATCACGTGCAGAAATCTAAGCATTACGAGTTGCATACTATATTTTATCTACGACCGTAACATATTCGGCATTTTTATTCAAATTCGCCATTTTTATTCAAATTCACCATTTTTAACCCAATTTTTCTTGACATTACATCGAAGAAATCTACCATAGTTTACCTATTAGCCGCTGGATGACGCCATTTTTAGTCAATTTTTATTCAAATTCGCCATTTTTATCCAATTTTCCTTGACATTACGTCGAAGAAATCTACCATAATTCAGCTATTATCTGATAGTTGGCGCTATACATCTCGTTAGCATTGGTCTGATTGGAGATTGTGGTACGTTAAAGGTGTGGGTAGTAACGAATATGTTATTTAATACATAAACTATCCGTTGCAAGCTGCATACTATATTTTATCTACGACCATAACATAATGTTATTTAAACCAATCACGTGCAGAAATCTAAGCATTACGAGTTGCATACTATATTTTATGTACGACCGTAACGTAATTTATGTTTAAGCGGTGCTATCATTACAGTGCCTAAACGGCTTAACGTAGAGAGGCATAGACGTAAGGCGAGAAATGGACAATAAAGGTTGTAGGTATGCCTAAATGGCTTAACTTAGAGAGGCATAGACAATAAAAGTTGTAGATCTGTAGTGCCTAAACGGCTTAACGTAGAGAGGCATAAACGTAAGGAGAGAAATGGACAATAAAGGTTGTAGGTATGCCTAAATGGCTTAACGTAGAGAGGCATAGACAATAAAAGTTGTAGGTCTGTAGTGCCTAAACGGCTTAACGTAGAGAGGCATAGACGTAAGGAGAGACATGGGCAATAAAGGTTGTAGGCATGCCTAAATGGCTTAACGTAGAGAGGCATAGAAAATAAAAGTTGTAGGTATGTAGTGCCCACCGGTATGGGCGCACAAAAAAATTTCCTTAGATCTACTGACAAACTGGGCATTTCGCAACATCTGGCAACAGCGCCTCCCATAAGAGCCTGTGTATTAGAGTTAGATAGAAAATCAATTTTTCCCCAGATGCTGGGGAAATTTAAAAAAATTGAAGGTCCATTCTGCTCATTTTTGTCTCGTTTTGTGGTGGAGGCCCGACTTTTACGTCACGATTGGACCAATAAAACAGAAGAGATAACTAATGCCCTTTTGGCTGTATCCTGAAAATACGTAACTAATGTCCCTGATAACGTATATAATAGAAGATAAAGAAGATGAAGAAGATATAATAGAAGCATTCTTTTGATATGTCCAATCCATCCCTCTCTGAGAGATATGCGAGGTATCATGTGATTTAACAAATTGAATAATATAGAAAAATTAAACATAACATCATGCCATAAAGGCATTAGATACAAATGATTTAACCACCAGACAGAAAAATCAAATACAGCAGAATGTTAAAAAGGAGTTCTGTATCTTCGATCCTATTGGTCTAATCCAGAAAAATCAAATACAGCATCATGTTAAAAGGACCTTAGTTACGTATCTTCGGTCCTCTTGGTCCAATAGGGACATACGAATTTTCAAATGATACGATTTAACCAATAGAGTACAGAAAAATAAAATACATCATGTCAAAAGGGCCTTAGATACGTATTTTCGGTCCAATCGTAACTTACAGTACCTCAACCAATAAAATACAATGGCATAAAAATCAAATACATCAGCATGTCAAAAAGGCTTTAGTATTTTCTTTTCTGCTGAGAAACATCCAAATCTTTCGTAAAATATTATACACGGGCGTTCTTTCTATATGTGCAAACTAGTAAACCTCTTATTTTTAACACGCAACTCTCAATATGTACATTATCTCTCCCTAGAAAATATCAGTGTATCAAAATGGAACACAAATATATGCAAACCACCAATTGCTAAATCTATCATTATATCGCTAATACCTAAAATACATATCAGATAAATTCTTTCGCTAAGTTCAAACCACCGATATTTCTCACATTATTTTCAAACTAGATTTAGAGTTCTAGTCAAGCATAAAAATCAAATACATCAGCATGTCAAAAGGGTTTTAGTATTTTCGTTTCTACTAAGAAACATCCAAACTTTTCGTATACTATCGTGTCGTATACTTTTGTATACTATTGGTTTTTATAATTTGTTTAAATTTTTTAATAAATGTAGCAATAACTTCGAAATTATGGCATTTAGGTATAGGGAAAATAACATGAAAAATAATCAGTATTTCTTTAGGACTTCAAAACGCAAATAACGACTTCGTGTTCTATTAGAAATACGGAAGTTCATTGGATTTCCAGAAAAACGGAAAATCTGACAACATTTAATTGTCACTATAATATAGACCGCCTCAGAAAATTCTTACCCACCAAAATCTATAAAAATCTTGCAAGCCGTTTCCGAGATAATTGAGTGTTTCCATACATAAAACTCACTCTGTATGCAAACCAGATTTAGAGTTCTAGTCAGGCATAAAAATCAAATACATCAGCATGTCAAAAGGGCTGTAGTATTTTCGTTTTTACTGAGAAACATCCAAATCTTTCGTACACTATTATACACAGGCGTTCGTTCATTATGTCCAAACTAGTAAACCTCTTATTTTTACCATGCAACTCTCAATATTTACATTATCTCTCCCTAGGTGCAAAATGTCAGTATATGAAGCACAAATATATGCAAGCCACTAATTGCTAAATCTATCATTATATCGCTAATACCTACAATACATATCAGATAAATTCTTTCGCAAAGTCCAAACCACCGAAATTTCTCATATTATTTTCAAACTAGATTTAGAGTTCAAATCAGTTGGAGAATACAAATTTTTGTTTTAAAGTACGTTTTAAATGTGATCTCAAATAAAATCCCATGCACAAAACAAATTGAATTCATCGATATGAAAAAGAACTTAAAGAATGACAAAGACAAAAAATATATCTAAAAGGAAGATATCTAATAGAAATAGGTCGCAAATTTTCAAAGCAAACGTCTTTTAGTATAATTAGAGTACTCCGATTGAGAAAATTACTTATTATGGGTATACACAAGTTAATAATAAGCAAAAAATCGAACTTCTATTGATCCAATCAAAAAAAATCAAATACATTTGTACTATGAGAATGATCTCCGAAAGGGAAATCGATAGGTCAAAATAAACTCATTTTAAAGTAAAAATGTGACTTATTCACAATAAAAATAATAAATCTTAAATTTTCTTGCGCTCCTTATTGTTTTACGAAAGATACAAAAAAAACACGAAAAATACACGATACGTAGGTAGAAAATAATGGCATTCTTAAGTATGACTTAATCATTCTTTCGAATGTTTTTAGTACGCATGACTCTAAGAATTTACCCTGGTATGATTCTGGTTTCGAAGGATCTTTGGACGGTTTTAAAATAATTCGAACTAAATATATTCTTACCAACCATCTGGAAACTTAAGGTGTGTGTCGATATAATTCTTTATTTGCACTAACGCCATTACTACAATCGGAAATTTTCTTAATCATTCTATAAGTACAGTATTTTAATTGCATTTTAAACAGGTTTCTAATTCATTTATGGAAAAATTAGAATTAGAATCAGAATCAGATTAGAACTTTCATATTGTGATACATTTGTCTATGGAAGAAAATAATACGGTATGTACAAGATACAAAATTCAAGCATTGGAAAAGCCATACAAGAGGCACACCAAATTCAAAAATCTTGACTATTTAGTCTAAACATGAATTAAAATTTCTAGTTCTATCTTCTAGCTTCTCATCCAGCTTGAAATAGGATATTAGTATTCATATTTATTATTTCAAAAATTTTAAGATATCGTGTCTTTTGTTGAAGGTATACTGTCACATTTTCAATACATATTACCCAATTTTTACTTACCCATCATCGAGTTAATTTATAAATGCAATAAGTAACTCCTTAAGATATTATGCTTTCAAAAAACGCTACCAACCAATCTCCTTCATATTGGCTAGTTTCAAATGTATTTCTACAATTACACCATTATTTACCGAAATATTTTAAAGCAGTGTTGACAACGTCTAAAAAACTGTACATAATTTGGTACATAAATATCAAAAATGATGATCAAAATTGCTTTTATTGGATGATTATTAGCTCTCTTTATCCAGCTAAAATAAAATAAATAAAGAACTTACATCGTCATATCCATATACTGTTTTGAAAACCGAGGACTTGGAAGCTCCAATAAGTCATAACTCGAAGTTTGAAACAGTAAATAGTATATCAGTAAATGTTTATGCTTTGGAATTAAATCAAGTTAAGGAAAAATAATTTTACGAATTAGTGCCTGCTTGCCTAAACAAAACAAACTTGATAGACATGTAAATTTGAATCTTATTCAGGATAAATATTTTCTAAAGTTAAATGATTACCTACGACTCTCATCGTAGTGACGATGGAAATATTGAAATAAAATATCATTACTGCTGGAAAAAAAAAAAGGTGTCTAGGTTGTTACACTATATAACCAAAAAAAAAAACTAATTCACCCAGATTTATTGGAAAAATTTACTGTTTCACCGTATCATTAAAATCTTACAAAAAAAGAAATATCGAATTAAATAAACAATACATAATAGAACTAAGAAGTAAATTACGAATATCAGAGTGCATGAGATACGAAATAAACATCTTACAAGCAAAACTATCGATACAACAAATACATATTATATACATTATTCACTTGAAAATTTTAAAGTAATGTTGGCTGAATGTCCAAGAAACTGAGTATATTTAGCCTCTTTTACAATATTTCTGAAAAACTTCAACGAATTTGTCTATTTAGCGAAAAAAAAATCTAATTCAAGCAGTTTTATCGGAAAACTTTGCTATTTACCATTTTTATTCACTGTCTTTTTAATCTGTTGAGTAACATCTTTAATTTATTTTGATTTTTAAGAAGTTTTCTAACCTCCTCTAATTACGATTTTTTGTAGAATTTGGACTGGTTGTATTGAATTATGATAGGTATGTGTATCTGATCACGCAATAATTTCAAAGAGACATTCTTTGTAGCTTAGTATAAATTGGTCTTCTAATACTAAAATATTATAAAAAATAATAGAGTAAAGCAATACAGGAGACTTAAAAAAGGTTTAAAATCTCATGAAATCTTGTTTATTTAGTCTAAACATGAATTAAAATTTACATTGTTCATACTTATTATTTCAAGATTTTTAAGATCGTTTCTAATTATCCATCATCCAGTTAATTTATAAATTATGAAATAGGTATCACTACGATATATTATGCAGCAATAACTATGTTTTCAAAAACTATTCCAACCAATCTCTTTCATTCTGACTATTTTCCGATGTATTTATACAATTACAACATTATTTACTTAAAAAGTTTAAAGCAATGTTGGCTGAATGTCCAAAAAACTGAGTATATTTAACCTATTTTACAATATTTCTGAAAAACTTCAACGAATTTGTCTATTTACCGAAAAAAAAATCTAATTCACACAGTTTTATTGGAAAAATTTACTATTTCACCATTTTATTCACTGTCTTTTTAATCTGTTGAGTAACATCTTTAATTTATTTTGATTTTTATGAAGTTGTCTAACCTCGTGTAATTACGATTTTTTTGTAGAATTTGGATTGGTTTTATAGGATTATGATAGGGATGTGTATCTGATAACACAATAATTCCAAAGAGACATTCGTTGTAGTTTAGTGTAAATTGGTCTTCTAATACTAAAACATTATAAAACATAATAGATTAAAGCAATACAGGAGACTTAAAAAAGTGTTAAAATCTCATGGCACAAAAAAGAAAATGTCTCGAGTGTGAATTTAAAAATGGAGTTACTACAAAAAAGAAGATGGTACATACCTTTGAATATTAAAAAATATTTGAAAAATTTTAATTTTTTTTGTAGATTTTGTAGTTAATACTAAAAATTAGTAAGGAAATAAAAATGATTATAAATTAAAAAAATCTTCGACGTTTGTTCTTAGAGCATGTGAAACATTAATAATTACCAAAAAATTTCAGTAGGTACCTTTAAATATTAAAAGTATTTGAAAAATTTTAATTTTTTGTAGATTGTGTAGTTAATACCAAAAATTAGTGTGGAAATAAAAATAAATATCAACTAAACAAAATTTTCAGCGTTTGTTCTTAGAGCGTAGTTCGAGTATGCCCGAACTTTCCCGATTTCCCAATATTAGCTGTGAGTTTTGGCATAGGATACCCATATAAAAAGCATGGAAAACGGAAAGTTTCAGCGTTTGTTCTTAGAGCGTAGTTCGAGTATGTTCGAACTTTCCCGATTTCCCAATATTAGCTGTGAGTTTTGGCATAGGATACCCATATAAAAAGCATGGAAAACGGAAAGTTTACCTTGGACAAGTGACGCCGTCACGCTCTAAGAACAAACGCTGAAACTTTCCGTTTTCCATGCTTTTTATATGGGTATCCTATGCCAAAACTCACAGCTAATATTGGGAAATCGGGAAAGTTCGGGCATACTCGAACTACGCTCTAAGAACAAACGCTGAAAATTTTGTTTAGTTGATATTTATTTTTATTTCCACACTAATTTTTGGTATTAACTACACAATCTACAAAAAATTAAAATTTTTCAAATACTTTTAATATTTAAAGGTACCTACTGAAATTTTTTGGTAATTATTAATGTTTCACATGCTCTAAGAACAAACGTCGAAGATTTTTTTAATTTATAATCATTTTTATTTCCTTACTAATTTTTAGTATTAACTACAAAATCTACAAAAAAAATTAAAATTTTTCAAATATTTTTTAATAT
Source organism: Diabrotica virgifera virgifera (assembly GCF_917563875.1). Lineage (NCBI taxonomy): Eukaryota > Metazoa > Arthropoda > Insecta > Coleoptera > Chrysomelidae > Diabrotica > Diabrotica virgifera. The sequence continues at coordinate 237,564,256 of NC_065448.1, forward strand.
TCAAAGGTATGTACCATCTTCTTTTTTGTAGTAACTCCATTTTTAAATTCACACTCGAGACATTTTCTTTTTTGTGCCATGAGATTTTAACACTTTTTTAAGACTCCTGTATTGCTTTAATCTATTATGTTTTATAATGTTTTAGTATTAGAAGACCAATTTACACTAAACTACAACGAATGTCTCTTTGGAATTATTGTGTTATCAGATACACATCCCTATCATAATCCTATAAAACCAATCCAAATTCTACAAAAAAATCGTAATTACACGAGGTTAGACAACTTCATAAAAATCAAAATAAATTAAAGATGTTACTCAACAGATTAAAAAGACAGTGAATAAAATGGTGAAATAGTAAATTTTTCCAATAAAACTGTGTGAATTAGATTTTTTTTTCGGTAAATAGACAAATTCGTTGAAGTTTTTCAGAAATATTGTAAAATAGGTTAAATATACTCAGTTTTTTGGACATTCAGCCAACATTGCTTTAAACTTTTTAAGTAAATAATGTTGTAATTGTATAAATACATCGGAAAATAGTCAGAATGAAAGAGATTGGTTGGAATAGTTTTTGAAAACATAGTTATTGCTGCATAATATATCGTAGTGATACCTATTTCATAATTTATAAATTAACTGGATGATGGATAATTAGAAACGATCTTAAAAATCTTGAAATAATAAGTATGAACAATGTAAATTTTAATTCATGTTTAGACTAAATAAACAAGATTTCATGAGATTTTAAACCTTTTTTAAGTCTCCTGTATTGCTTTACTCTATTATTTTTTATAATATTTTAGTATTAGAAGACCAATTTATACTAAGCTACAAAGAATGTCTCTTTGAAATTATTGCGTGATCAGATACACATACCTATCATAATTCAATACAACCAGTCCAAATTCTACAAAAAATCGTAATTAGAGGAGGTTAGAAAACTTCTTAAAAATCAAAATAAATTAAAGATGTTACTCAACAGATTAAAAAGACAGTGAATAAAAATGGTAAATAGCAAAGTTTTCCGATAAAACTGCTTGAATTAGATTTTTTTTTCGCTAAATAGACAAATTCGTTGAAGTTTTTCAGAAATATTGTAAAAGAGGCTAAATATACTCAGTTTCTTGGACATTCAGCCAACATTACTTTAAAATTTTCAAGTGAATAATGTATATAATATGTATTTGTTGTATCGATAGTTTTGCTTGTAAGATGTTTATTTCGTATCTCATGCACTCTGATATTCGTAATTTACTTCTTAGTTCTATTATGTATTGTTTATTTAATTCGATATTTCTTTTTTTGTAAGATTTTAATGATACGGTGAAACAGTAAATTTTTCCAATAAATCTGGGTGAATTAGTTTTTTTTTTTGGTTATATAGTGTAACAACCTAGACACCTTTTTTTTTTCCAGCAGTAATGATATTTTATTTCAATATTTCCATCGTCACTACGATGAGAGTCGTAGGTAATCATTTAACTTTAGAAAATATTTATCCTGAATAAGATTCAAATTTACATGTCTATCAAGTTTGTTTTGTTTAGGCAAGCAGGCACTAATTCGTAAAATTATTTTTCCTTAACTTGATTTAATTCCAAAGCATAAACATTTACTGATATACTATTTACTGTTTCAAACTTCGAGTTATGACTTATTGGAGCTTCCAAGTCCTCGGTTTTCAAAACAGTATATGGATATGACGATGTAAGTTCTTTATTTATTTTATTTTAGCTGGATAAAGAGAGCTAATAATCATCCAATAAAAGCAATTTTGATCATCATTTTTGATATTTATGTACCAAATTATGTACAGTTTTTTAGACGTTGTCAACACTGCTTTAAAATATTTCGGTAAATAATGGTGTAATTGTAGAAATACATTTGAAACTAGCCAATATGAAGGAGATTGGTTGGTAGCGTTTTTTGAAAGCATAATATCTTAAGGAGTTACTTATTGCATTTATAAATTAACTCGATGATGGGTAAGTAAAAATTGGGTAATATGTATTGAAAATGTGACAGTATACCTTCAACAAAAGACACGATATCTTAAAATTTTTGAAATAATAAATATGAATACTAATATCCTATTTCAAGCTGGATGAGAAGCTAGAAGATAGAACTAGAAATTTTAATTCATGTTTAGACTAAATAGTCAAGATTTTTGAATTTGGTGTGCCTCTTGTATGGCTTTTCCAATGCTTGAATTTTGTATCTTGTACATACCGTATTATTTTCTTCCATAGACAAATGTATCACAATATGAAAGTTCTAATCTGATTCTGATTCTAATTCTAATTTTTCCATAAATGAATTAGAAACCTGTTTAAAATGCAATTAAAATACTGTACTTATAGAATGATTAAGAAAATTTCCGATTGTAGTAATGGCGTTAGTGCAAATAAAGAATTATATCGACACACACCTTAAGTTTCCAGATGGTTGGTAAGAATATATTTAGTTCGAATTATTTTAAAACCGTCCAAAGATCCTTCGAAACCAGAATCATACCAGGGTAAATTCTTAGAGTCATGCGTACTAAAAACATTCGAAAGAATGATTAAGTCATACTTAAGAATGCCATTATTTTCTACCTACGTATCGTGTATTTTTCGTGTTTTTTTTTGTATCTTTCGTAAAACAATAAGGAGCGCAAGAAAATTTAAGATTTATTATTTTTATTGTGAATAAGTCACATTTTTACTTTAAAATGAGTTTATTTTGACCTATCGATTTCCCTTTCGGAGATCATTCTCATAGTACAAATGTATTTGATTTTTTTTGATTGGATCAATAGAAGTTCGATTTTTTGCTTATTATTAACTTGTGTATACCCATAATAAGTAATTTTCTCAATCGGAGTACTCTAATTATACTAAAAGACGTTTGCTTTGAAAATTTGCGACCTATTTCTATTAGATATCTTCCTTTTAGATATATTTTTTGTCTTTGTCATTCTTTAAGTTCTTTTTCATATCGATGAATTCAATTTGTTTTGTGCATGGGATTTTATTTGAGATCACATTTAAAACGTACTTTAAAACAAAAATTTGTATTCTCCAACTGATTTGAACTCTAAATCTAGTTTGAAAATAATATGAGAAATTTCGGTGGTTTGGACTTTGCGAAAGAATTTATCTGATATGTATTGTAGGTATTAGCGATATAATGATAGATTTAGCAATTAGTGGCTTGCATATATTTGTGCTTCATATACTGACATTTTGCACCTAGGGAGAGATAATGTAAATATTGAGAGTTGCATGGTAAAAATAAGAGGTTTACTAGTTTGGACATAATGAACGAACGCCTGTGTATAATAGTGTACGAAAGATTTGGATGTTTCTCAGTAAAAACGAAAATACTACAGCCCTTTTGACATGCTGATGTATTTGATTTTTATGCCTGACTAGAACTCTAAATCTGGTTTGCATACAGAGTGAGTTTTATGTATGGAAACACTCAATTATCTCGGAAACGGCTTGCAAGATTTTTATAGATTTTGGTGGGTAAGAATTTTCTGAGGCGGTCTATATTATAGTGACAATTAAATGTTGTCAGATTTTCCGTTTTTCTGGAAATCCAATGAACTTCCGTATTTCTAATAGAACACGAAGTCGTTATTTGCGTTTTGAAGTCCTAAAGAAATACTGATTATTTTTCATGTTATTTTCCCTATACCTAAATGCCATAATTTCGAAGTTATTGCTACATTTATTAAAAAATTTAAACAAATTATAAAAACCAATAGTATACAAAAGTATACGACACGATAGTATACGAAAAGTTTGGATGTTTCTTAGTAGAAACGAAAATACTAAAACCCTTTTGACATGCTGATGTATTTGATTTTTATGCTTGACTAGAACTCTAAATCTAGTTTGAAAATAATGTGAGAAATATCGGTGGTTTGAACTTAGCGAAAGAATTTATCTGATATGTATTTTAGGTATTAGCGATATAATGATAGATTTAGCAATTGGTGGTTTGCATATATTTGTGTTCCATTTTGATACACTGATATTTTCTAGGGAGAGATAATGTACATATTGAGAGTTGCGTGTTAAAAATAAGAGGTTTACTAGTTTGCACATATAGAAAGAACGCCCGTGTATAATATTTTACGAAAGATTTGGATGTTTCTCAGCAGAAAAGAAAATACTAAAGCCTTTTTGACATGCTGATGTATTTGATTTTTATGCCATTGTATTTTATTGGTTGAGGTACTGTAAGTTACGATTGGACCGAAAATACGTATCTAAGGCCCTTTTGACATGATGTATTTTATTTTTCTGTACTCTATTGGTTAAATCGTATCATTTGAAAATTCGTATGTCCCTATTGGACCAAGAGGACCGAAGATACGTAACTAAGGTCCTTTTAACATGATGCTGTATTTGATTTTTCTGGATTAGACCAATAGGATCGAAGATACAGAACTCCTTTTTAACATTCTGCTGTATTTGATTTTTCTGTCTGGTGGTTAAATCATTTGTATCTAATGCCTTTATGGCATGATGTTATGTTTAATTTTTCTATATTATTCAATTTGTTAAATCACATGATACCTCGCATATCTCTCAGAGAGGGATGGATTGGACATATCAAAAGAATGCTTCTATTATATCTTCTTCATCTTCTTTATCTTCTATTATATACGTTATCAGGGACATTAGTTACGTATTTTCAGGATACAGCCAAAAGGGCATTAGTTATCTCTTCTGTTTTATTGGTCCAATCGTGACGTAAAAGTCGGGCCTCCACCACAAAACGAGACAAAAATGAGCAGAATGGACCTTCAATTTTTTTAAATTTCCCCAGCATCTGGGGAAAAATTGATTTTCTATCTAACTCTAATACACAGGCTCTTATGGGAGGCGCTGTTGCCAGATGTTGCGAAATGCCCAGTTTGTCAGTAGATCTAAGGAAATTTTTTTGTGCGCCCATACCGGTGGGCACTACATACCTACAACTTTTATTTTCTATGCCTCTCTACGTTAAGCCATTTAGGCATGCCTACAACCTTTATTGCCCATGTCTCTCCTTACGTCTATGCCTCTCTACGTTAAGCCGTTTAGGCACTACAGACCTACAACTTTTATTGTCTATGCCTCTCTACGTTAAGCCATTTAGGCATACCTACAACCTTTATTGTCCATTTCTCTCCTTACGTTTATGCCTCTCTACGTTAAGCCGTTTAGGCACTACAGATCTACAACTTTTATTGTCTATGCCTCTCTAAGTTAAGCCATTTAGGCATACCTACAACCTTTATTGTCCATTTCTCGCCTTACGTCTATGCCTCTCTACGTTAAGCCGTTTAGGCACTGTAATGATAGCACCGCTTAAACATAAATTACGTTACGGTCGTACATAAAATATAGTATGCAACTCGTAATGCTTAGATTTCTGCACGTGATTGGTTTAAATAACATTATGTTATGGTCGTAGATAAAATATAGTATGCAGCTTGCAACGGATAGTTTATGTATTAAATAACATATTCGTTACTACCCACACCTTTAACGTACCACAATCTCCAATCAGACCAATGCTAACGAGATGTATAGCGCCAACTATCAGATAATAGCTGAATTATGGTAGATTTCTTCGACGTAATGTCAAGGAAAATTGGATAAAAATGGCGAATTTGAATAAAAATTGACTAAAAATGGCGTCATCCAGCGGCTAATAGGTAAACTATGGTAGATTTCTTCGATGTAATGTCAAGAAAAATTGGGTTAAAAATGGTGAATTTGAATAAAAATGGCGAATTTGAATAAAAATGCCGAATATGTTACGGTCGTAGATAAAATATAGTATGCAACTCGTAATGCTTAGATTTCTGCACGTGATTGGTTTAACTAACATATTATGTTATGGTCGTAGATAAAATATAGTATATGCAACGTGCCCCTTTCCACCGATCCCTTTGTACGTCACGATCCAACGAAGACTAGAAACGAAAAAAATTACTAGAATTGAAAGAAGAATACCGACAAACACAAACGGAAAATACTTCTGAACAAAAATAACAAATTAAATAAAAAAATGTATACCTACTTACTTTTTAGTTGTATTGTCCACACTCACAAAATACCTCGTTTTCTTTGTGTTGGTTATCTGACTGTTCTAAACTGTAAGCCATAGCTATACCCGATTTATATTTAAATAGTAGAGCAATCTGGTGACGTACCTAATGCACGCGGGTAATTATTTGTTTTACAGTTTTCATGTCCTAACATGTCGTTGGGGAATTTACCGAAGTTTTATCTACATGCATGAGACCATAAACTATTTGCGATTTCCTAATGCGTTTCCTGTGAATTATCTACTAAAATTGTAATTAAGACAATCGATAACTTAATGGCCTTATTTCCTCGATTTAGTTTTAAGTCTTCGATAGTCTGTCACAAAAGAGGAGACGGAAAATCAATAATTTTAAGATTAGATAACCTAAAGTTATCGAACAAATTTACCCTCAATAATTCATTTTGAATACATATTAATGAATGAATTAACACCAAAGTATCGATGTTTTAACATTTATAAGAATAAATAAAAGATATTCATCAGATCAATAAAAAATGTACTAAATCAAGTTAAATAATGAGCTGATCTCAGTGAGTTGAATATATTGTTATCATTAAATATATTATTATATAATGCAAAATAATTCATTCATACTCACTTTTTGTCCTATACTAACATAACCTCTCCTGGTAGTCGTATAATCGTACCTTCACGTTGGTGACTGTTGTTAAGAAAATATTTTTGTAGTTTCAACAAATTTATGTTCGAACCGAATTGGTTATGTTACTTCCATTGCATGCTTTTAATCATTTTTATACATCGCTTAACATATTTTCACCAACTTATTATCATTATTTTATTAACGTTTACAGATACTTATTACACTTAACCATTACGTACTATTTAACTGTCCTGCTAACATTTCTTCCGACAGTCTATGTAGCTATATACTCTAAATTAATTTATGGCCATAGATAAAATATTGTGTATATGTATTTTTTATTTTAACAATACTGCTTATTACACTATGATAAATGCCTTTTCTATATCATCATATACATCATATCAGCATATCAAACAGTTGTTTGTGTTATGCTAAATTGTTAAACGATTTTTTCTAATACAATATATTTCCGTTTCTTGTCAGAGACCTGAAGTACAATACCAACCTAAAAAGCATAATAATACCCCCAATTGTCGTAGATAAAATATAGTATACAACTCACAACTATGAAATTTTCGTTTTACTTTGGCTTGAATACATCGTAACTAAATCCCCTGCGTCCCCCAATCCATCATATTTTGCTACCAAATAAGGTCGCGTCCCACGCTACAGCTCCCTGCTACCCCCACGTCACTTCTTGTACATCCAGAGGCTACGGCTCCAGCCGCCTCTGACGTCACTTCTTCACACTTCTTGTACTTACCAGAGGCTACTTCTACAGCCCCAACGCCACCTCGCCATCTTTGCTACCCTCCCAGAGGCTACTTTGCTACCCCACGTCAGTTGTTCACACTTCTTGTACACCCAGAGGCTACTTCTACGGCTCGAACCCCCTCTGACGTCACTTCTTCACACATAATACTGCTTACTACACTATGTTAAATGCCTTTTATATATCAACAGATACATCATATCGGCATATCAAACAGTTGTTTGTGTTATGCTAAATTGTTAAACGATTTTTTCTAATACAATATGTATTTCCATTTTTACTAGAGACCTGAAGTACAATACCAACCTAAAAACCCGAATTGCCGCAGATAAAATATAGTATGTAACTCACAATATCATCTGGATTCAGTAATTTTCATAAAAAAATGATACGCATATTGAGCAGCTCACTATATCTGTTATTGTTGTCTGAAGGTTATCGAAGAGGTCTTTGATCATATTAAATTTTCCGTGTGTATGTAAAGAGCAGATGAGGGCTATGTTGAGTTAGCTGGTTTGGCCATGCTCTAAGGATGGTTCAGGTTCATTTTGAAGAATGTGTGTGTTTAAAACGTGTATATGTAAACGAATGTTGGTTTTGATAAAATACCGTTGCTTTGTATTTTGATAAATTCATGAAAGAGGGATGGTTTGGACATATCAAAAGAATCGTGAACACCGATTTCGCAAACAAATAGAAGAATCCCTGTGACAGCCTAAAAGAAGAATTGGTTTGGCTTTCTGACTTCTCCCTGTATATTATAAAAAGCGACAGATGGAAGGCGTCCATCTTGGCGGGCTCTGGTACGTCTGAGATGGACTTTGATTCCAACTCATACGTCACGATCTGACGAGCAGTCGCGCCTCCACCACAAAAAGCGTCAAAAATGACCAGAATGGACCTTAAAATTTCTTATGGAGATTTACATGTAAAAAAGCGTCAAATTGCGCCCGTACCGGTGCTGTCCCTTTATGGGAACGACATATAATATTTATAGTTACTGTCAGCGTATTTCCCGCGGTTCACTCATTTCGCCACACGTGCATTAACGTATGACATCATTGGAATGTGGATGTATCCGGTTCACTCGTGGGAACGACATATATAGTTGCCGTTGCGTCAGCGTCCACATTGCAATATATTTTTATTACTTGGAGGTACTCACGTATTTTTCTTTGAATTCTAAAAGCACATTGTAGAATGCAGGCGGGGTGCATTCGTTTGTATGAAATTATAATACTAAAAAATCGTTGCTTTTTGCCGACACCGTATCTACATTGCCTAATTTTGTTACATAACGCCATTTTTACCGCCCCCGGAGGCCCCACCCTATGGGGTTCTTCTTCAGAGGCCTCAACGCCGCTGGCCGCCAACACGAATTCTCACCCCCTACAGGGTGCGACAGGGTGTACTTCTTAGGGTTCTTTTATAACGATAGGGTTCTTCTTCAGAGGCCCCAACGCCGCTGGCCGCCAACACGTCTACTTCTCAGCCCTATGACGACAGGGTGTACTTCTTAGGGTTCTTTTATAACGACAGGGTTCTTCTTCAGAGGCCTCAACGCCGCTGGCCGCCAACACGTCTCACCCCCTATGACGACAGGGTGTACTTCTTAACGACAGGGTTCTTTATAACGACAGGGTGTACTTCTTGCACCAGAGGCTACGGCCTCAACGCCATCCTAGCCATCAAGCTGGCCGCCATCTTGGATCTTGGATCTCAGATTCCCATATCTCTACTACTTACGTAACATTCTAGAAATAACTTCATTAAGTCCATAATTAGTAGAATGGAAATCTACAAAAAACAGGTCAGAATTACAGGTTCTTCGCATAGGTATATTAAATGAGATTTAACCTAAAATTTCAGGGCAATTAATAAATCCATTTAGAAGCTTATGTAAAAAATATAATTCGAATTCAGCTCTTCTTGTCTCTAATTTGTTCATTTTAAGTTGATTAAGAATATAACTGTAATTATAATCTCCACGTCTTAAACCCATTTTATAACCACATATCCTTAAAAATCTGTTTTGAACTTTTTCTAATTGAGTTTTCTGAGTATTATAAAAAGGACACCATATAATACAGCAGTATTCTATAATTGATCGCACTAGCGAACAGTATAATATTTTAAACGTGAAAACTGAAAAGTCCTTTGAATTTCTCTGGATAAATCCTAACATTTTAAGGGCACGTGAAGTTATGTCATTAATATGATCATTAAAGTTCAGTTTTCTATCGAGTGTTATACCCAAATCCCATACCTGATGTATCTCTTGCAGAACAGTACCATTAAGTGTGTAATTATTATTAAAAGAAGCCTGCGTTTTATTAAACGTGATTTTAAAACATTTTTTTAAATTCAAGTTTAAAACATTTACTTCACACCAACGTGAAAAATTATTTAAGGACAACTGCAAACATTCACAATCAGAGAGGCAAGCAATAGATCTAAAGATTTTTATGTCATCAGCGAATAAGAGAAATTGGTCGGAGTTAATTACTGTTTGTAAATCGTTAACAAATATATTAAACAGCAGTGGACCCAAATGAGAACCTTGTGGAACACCTGATGTTATATGAATTGGTTTTGACAAAAAACTACCGTATTTAACCATTTGAGAACGATTAGCCAAATAATGTTTAATCCAATTTGAGATGTGATCGCTAATGCCATAGCCACAAAGTTTGGCAATCAAGATCTCATGATTGACTCTATCGAAAGCTTTTGAAAAATCAGCATAGATTGAATCGACCTGAGAACCAGACTCCAATGAGTTAATGATAAAATTTGTGTAATACACGAGATTTGTAACTGTGGATTTACCTTGGCTAAAACCATGTTGTTCACCAATTATTATGTTTTTACAATCAAAACTTAACATTCTATTAAAAAAAAAATCTAATAGTTTTGGTAACTCTGACTGTATACAAACTGCACGGTAATTTTCAGCTTTATCTTTCTGACCAGACTTGAAGATTGGTTTTAAAAAACTAGATTTCCAAAAATCGGGAAATATCTCTGATGTTAGTGATAGGTTAAATAAATGGTGTATTGGTTCTGCCAAAGTGTATACACATTTTTTTAAAAAATACAATGGAACTTCGTCAGGTCCCCTGGTAAGCTTCCATGGGCTACTCAGAATCTTATCAACTATTTCCTTAATGTCAACAACATAATTGCTTACATTCGCAGATTTCTCAAATTTAAAAATAGGAATTTGATTAACTACAGCATCATTGTAGACAGTTGAAAAAAAGTTCGCAAAAATATCAACGATTTCTTGACTATTTTCCCCAGTATAATCATCATACTTAATAACTGATGGTAACATATGTGAGTTTCTTTTACTATTTATAAATTTCCAGAATGATCTAGGGTTTTCAGATATATTGTTTTCAGTTTCCTGAACATGTCGTTTATATAGTGAATTCGTAAGCTCTTTACACTGAGTTCTAATACTTGAAAATCATCATCTTCTGTTTTGGTTGATCTTGTCGGCCTTGGATGGTAATCCATAAATATTACATTATTTTAGGTAATACGTCGCTAAAGAGTTCTAAAAACAACTGTTTTTTATATAAATGCAGACTAAAAAGATAAAAATTAGAGGAATAAGGCAGAAAACACAAAACATCGCCGATATAACTTAAATTAACGTATGGAATATCAATAGTGAGTGTCTGTATGGAATATCAAAATTTCATAAATGTCAATAGTGTCAAAATTTTATAACAGTTGCAGACACGGTTATTAGACTTTATTACGGTTGCCTTGACCGACGGTGGTGGGGAGAATTATATTTTTGACTTTACGTCACAAGAGTACACATTCCCAAATTTTTAAATGATTTTCGATCATTGAATGTGTGTTATTGTGTATATATGTGTATTATTTGTGTTATTATGAAATAATAAGACAAATAGTACACATTTTATCTTATACCGGGTGGTAAATCGTAAAAAGGGCCATAGGAAACTCAATGTAAAATTCTAAATTGTTGAATTCCTGCTTCCCTAATTATTTTACATCAAAAGTCATGAGAGAATACTTGTAGAGAATTAAAATCTGTATTAAAATCAAAAATTAAAATTGTTCTACGATTTAAATGCATTCCAAAATTTTGAAAAATATGATACATTTGCCACAATAGGTATACCCCAGGCTGTGGGTAAAAAATAGGTCGATTGCAGGATATAATTCAGGAATTTTTGAAACCTATTAAGTGTTGTAAAGGACGATGCCAGGAATAACTTCTACTAAAATGTAACCACAAATATTATGCGGTTTTTTTTATTGCGATTTTAATTTGTTAAATTTGCAATTTTTAATGATTTTTAATTTTGCAGCTTAGGATATTGCTTTTAGAGAAAAACTTTTTAATATAAAGTTGTAGTAAATTAAAAAACCTACAATTTAAGGTATGGTAAGTTTAATTTGGTTAATTAGTTATTGCAAAACAGCCTGCGAAAGGTCCAAAATGGCCGTTTTTTACAATTGCATTATTTATTGTACAAATAATTTTTTTTTTATTTTTTAAAGCTTTAAGATGAAGAACTTTCAATTCCAAACATAAAAAAAATTGTAAAGCCAGATTCACGAATTTGTTGCTTAGATATTATAAATTGTTTATCCCAAGAGGTCAAATGTCGAAGGCTATAACTTTTTGAAAAAAAATCTTAGAGAGTTGATGGAACATCTAATCTCCTTCTAAAGAGTTATGTTTTCATATTCTGATGTAAATAAATGCGTAAAACATTTTTAAACCTCTAATTTTTGGGTTTGATAATAAGGGGGCAAATTTCGTTATAGACATTTAGAGCTGAAGCGGCCCTGTACATCCTATGAGTTTTTAACTTACAGATTATTGTTGCTGAAGATGAAACAAAAGATTTATAAAAAATAAAAAATTTCTACGACCAACTGAAGCCGAGATAATTTTTGGGTTTGAAAATAAGGGGGCAAATTTCGTTATAAACATTTAGAGCTGAAGTGGCCCTGTACATCCTATGAGTTTCTAACTTACAGATTATTGTTGCTGAAGACAAAACGAAGATTTATAAAAAAATAAAAATTTTCTACAACCAACTGAAGCCGAGATAATTATTATTTTTTTCTTAAGTCGTAGTGCCTTTATTTATAACTATTCTTGTAGTGACTATTCTTTTTGGGTTTCACATATAAAAGTTTAACAAGAAAAACAAATACAGTGGTTAATAGACTGTATATTATAATGGTAATATTATTAAATTGTTTTTTGTCAAAATTTAATACAAGTTACGTAAAAATTTTCCGAGTGCGCGGATTTGAAGCGAGCCGGGCGATTTGCAAAATTCGGCAGCTTGCAAAAGCACCGATTTAAAAAATAATTTTTAATAATAAAATGTAATTATATTTTATAATAATTTTAATTTTAAGATAACATAAGTCTTTCTTTAGTCAATGACTGTAAAATAATTTCCTAATTGTTATAAATAAAGGCACTATGATTTAAGAAAAAAAAAAAAAAAACAATTATCTCAGCTTCAGTTAGTTGTGAAAATTTTATATTTTTTATAAATCTTCGTTTCGTCTTTAGCAACAATAATCTGTAAGTTAGAAACTCATAGGATATACAGGGCCGCTTCAGCTCTAAATGTTTATAACGAAATTTGCCCCCTGATTTTCAAACCCAAAAATTATCTCGGCTTCAGTTGGTCGTAGAAATTTTTTATTTTTTTATAAATCTTCGTTTCATCTTCAGCAACAATAATATGTAAGTTAAAAACTCATAGGATGTACAGGGCCGCTTCAGCTCTAAATGTTTATAACGAAATTTGCCCCCTTATTTTAAAATCCAAAAATTAGAGGCTTAAAAATGTTTTACGCATTTATTTACATCAGAATATGAAAATATAACTCTTTAGAAAGAGATCGGATGTTTCACCAACTTTCTACGATTTTTTTCCAAAAAGTTATAGCCTTCGACATTTGACCTCTTGGGATAAACAATTTATAATATCTAAGCAACAAATTCGTTAACCTGGCTTTACAATTTTTTTTATGTTTGGAATTGAAAGATTTTCATTTTAAAGCTTTTAAAAAAAGGTACTTGTACAATAAATAATGCAATTGTTAAAAACCGGCCATTTTGGACTTTTCGCAGGCTGTTTTGCAATAACCATATAACGAAATTAAACTTACGATAGCTCAAATTGTAGGATTTTTAATTTACTACAACTTTATATTAAAAAGTTTTTCTCTAAAATCAATATCCTAAGCTACAAAATTAAAAATCAATAAAAATTGCAAATTTAACAAATGAAAATCGCAATTAAAAAAAAGCGCACAATATTTTTGGTTACATTTTAGTAGAAGTTATTCCTGGCATCGTCCTTTACAACACCTGATAGGTTTAAAAAATTCCTGAATTATATCACGTTTTTTCACCCACAGCCTGGGGTAGTATGCGTGTAAAAGTTAGGCCACACGTTACTATTTAACTGACAGTGCTCACACCATTGACTGAATAAAAAATTTTCATTATTATTACTTTCTCCGCAACTGAGGGTATCTTATCAACTGTATTGTTTTTAAACAATAGATGATAAAATAAAAATATTGACAGTTAAAAAATGTGAACATTATTGCATTTTGTGTGGCCTAAGTTTGGGCTGAAAACTAAAGTGTATTATATTTTTACAAAATTTTGGAATATGTTTAATTACGTAGACCAATTTTAACAGTTGTTTTCAATACAGATTGCAATCCTCTACAAATAGTCTCTAATGTCTTTTAATGTAAAATAATTAGGGAAGCTGGAATTCAACAGTTTAGAATTTTACATTGAGTTAATGCAAAATTTTGACGCATGTCAAAATTCTCAATGTGTTTTAATTGTATTCATTTTTTTCGAATCCTGAGAAAACTAATAAATATTTTTGAAAAATTTAAACTCAGAATGAAAGACTACATTATTACCGAGGGCCGAAAGTCCCTGAAAACTTCTATAATGTTTATTTTCATAAGTTACAGGGCTGAAAATAAAAGAGAAGTGTGATATTTAATTTCAAATATTTCATTCAATAGAAACTGCTTGTTTATTCTAAGGGGCTTTCCGCCCTCGGGAATAATGTAATCTTTCATCCTGCGTTTAAATTTTTCTAAAATACTTGGTTTTCTCAGGATTCGAAAAAAATCATATTACGATTCAAATGACAGTACACTCTCGTGACGTAATCGCACCCTTAATGTTCATTGGTTAGTCGATCTAGGCAACCGTAGTAATGTCTAAGAACCGTGAGTTGCAGAGTAAACTTGCCTGAGGTTGAACCAATTACAAACAAGCATTACGGCGTGGTGAATTTAAATTACTCCTCCTAGGTTAACAACAGGGTATAGTATGATATATTTTTATACAGCGTGTCTACTTAAGTTGGAAACATATGGAAAACTTTTTTGTTATGCATTTTACGAAAAAAAGTTATTCTTTATAAAAAGTTCTGCATGCTCTAAAACCTAAGATTTAATCATCAGATATCAAATTTTCTCAATATTATACGAGGTATGTCAAAAAATATGAACTTCGTTCAAGAGTAAAGTACCTTTATTTTTCTCAATATCGAAAATTCTTATTATGAAAAGTTGTTTGGAAATATAAACTAAGATCAAATATTCAATTACATGGTTCTAATTGGAAAAAAACATTTTCCAAATATTTCTCAAATTTATTGATACTAACTTCGTTTTCATTTATTACACATACGATAACTCTTTTATTATTACTTTTACGAAAAAAAGGTATTCTTTATAAAAAGCTCTGTATGTCCTAAGGCCGAAGATGCAACCATCAGATATCACATTTTATTAATTTTATACGAGGTATGTCAAAAAATATGAATTTCACTCAAGAGTAAAGTACCTTTATTTTTCACAATATTGAAAATGGTTATTAAAAAAGTTGTTTAGAATTAAAAACTATGTTTCGATATGCAATAACATCCTTTTAATTGAAATATTGTGAAATATAAAGGTACTATAATCTTGAGCGAATTTCATATTTTTTGACACACCTCGTATAAAATTAATAAAAATTGATATATAATGGTTGTGTCTTAGATTTTGGACCATGCAAAGCTTTTTATGAAGAATAACTTTTTTTCATAAAATGAATAATAAACGAGTTATCATATTTGTAATAATTAAAAACGATGTTGGGTATCCATAACTTTGAGAATTTTTTTTTCCAATTAGAAGCATGTAATTGCATATTTGATCTTAGTTTTTAATTCCAAACAACTTTTTATCATAAGAATTTTCGATATTGAGAGAAATAAAGGTACTTTATCCTTGACCGAAATTCATATTTTTTGACATACCTCGTATAATATTGAGAAAATTTGATATCTGATGATTGAATGTTAGGTTTTGCGGCATGCAGAACTTTTTATAAAGAATAACTTTTTTTCGTAAAATTAATAATAAAAAAGTTTCCCATATGTTTCCCACTTAAGTAGACACGCTGTATAAGTTGATACTTTAAATTTTAAGTATTGATTGTTATTAATAAATAATTTGTATAAGAGGAGAGACTAGGATAAGCTTACATAGATTTTGTGCACCATCAGCATAAAGCTTGTTTTTGTGTGACAATTTGTTCCCAAATATACTGACGTCCACAAAAAATGCAACATTTTGTAGTTTTATTTATTTGGATCAAATTATTTTTTAGTAAATCTTATCCTAAAATATATTTGTGATCAATTTTTTACATCGATTAATTTTACATTATCTTTTCTTGAACTGAAGTCTTCGCAAAAACAAAAAACATAAGAAAGTTTCTTTTTTGTGTACTTAACTGTAGCTTATTTGTAATTTGTGGTAATTTTGAATTGTTTTTATTTTCCCAAAAAATTTAAAAGGTTATAGCGGGATAAGATGGCAAAATCTGCACTCGGCTGGATTCTTACTTGGTATTGGGCAATCGAAAGTACATATTATTTAAAAAAGCCCGTAACCAAATTTTTAGCTCCCTCTGTGACCCCAGGTGCCCTCTATCGTAAAAAGGTGTTTAAAAAAAATTAAGCAATTTATTGCTTTAACCTTTAACTACCCGCGCATCAAGTTATAACATAACTACACGCGTGGCCTACTTTATACGCCACAAGAAAATACACTTAAAAACAGCGGATTTGTTTTTTTTTTGAAAAATACATTTAGTTGTTTGTTATAAACCTTATTCGGCATCAGTGAATACTTGGAGTTCCTTCTCAGTAAGCCAATTGGGTTTTATAACTGGAATCATGGAATAACTGGATTACATGATAAATAAAATTACTAATACAAAATTTTTTGAAATGTGATTTTTTACAGGAGAAAAAGTATTGTTTATAAAGAAAAATATATTTTGTGCCATAATGACTAAAAAACAACTGAAATATGTACTTATATTACGACTTATATTAATATAATAGTGACGTATATTGTCCACCACCGAAAACAACAAATAATAAACTGTAAATTACGATCTACCCAGAACGCCGATTATAACTAAAACCAAATTGAAAAGCACATTCCAGTGATAGGTTAGAGCAGCGTTTCCCAAACTTATTTTTCCGTGGCCCGGTTATTTTTGTGCTTATCCTTCGTGACCCACTATTTTTTTTGCATACTCCTTTTACTTTTGAGAAGTATGAAGTTATTTCTGGTTAACTAAAAACTTTACGTTTAACTAAACTTTACGTTTAGTGGAAAAGATATTAATTTTATCCTCAGGTTTGGTTCCACTTTCAAACGGTTTCTATATTTATTTTTGAGGAAAACTAGTGTTGAAAACCTTGCCTCACCCTTATAGGTTGCAACAAAAGGAATTAGAAACTTTATCGCTTTTAATATTTTCAGTATTTTGTCAAATATGTCTTTGAGTGCCCTATCACACGATAGTTCAATTACTGACTCAATAGCTAAATCCGGAAATCCTGTCTCGGATTCTACGTCCATTATAAATGTATTTCTTTCCCATGCTTTGTTGCTGTGGATGGGGGGAAAATATTCCTTCAGATTTGCCTCCAGTCCTAGCAGGTGTTCCTTGAAAGCCGCTGGAATATCACTCGGCAATGAATTCACGTTATACTCTTTTTGTAGTTCTGTTAGCTTTGTAATTTTCAGCTTCCGCGCGGCGTGTCCACAAACTAAGTTTTTTTTTGTTACAGCTTCCACCTTCTCTTGTACTTTAAATACTGTTACATTGCTACCTAGTAAGGTCATATTTAAATTGTTCAAGTGGTCAAAAATATCAAAATATCAAAAATATGCCTTGATTAACTAATTGGCATCATGAAAACTGTTTTTAAATTGAAATATTGCATCCCTAGCCGTTGGTGGATGTTGTTCTAAGAACGTTGAAATTTCTTCATTCAATTCATTAAGTTTTTTTAAAACATTTCCTTTTTATAGTCAACGCACTTCGCAGTGTAAAAGAAGATGTTCATGTTCACTTCCCATTTCTTTGCACAAAGCAGAGTTCAGTGGGCAAGATTTTATGAAGGTAAGTTTTACACACTCTTGCATAGATTTGGTTAAAAACGGTGGCGTTTTTTTTTGACAGCTAATGCCTCTGTGGGTGCTACAATGCACCCAAACACATTCTGGTGCTACAGCTTTGATCCACGGAGAAGACAGCGTCAGTCAGAGCTTGGTATTAAAAAGCAAGATGTGAAATGGCGAGGCGACCCGGCATTTTGCGTCCGTGGCCCGGTACCGGGTCGCGACCCACCATTTGGGAAACGCTGGGTTAGAGAGATAAACAAGGTCAAAAATTAAATTTTTAAATATATTTGCAGTAGAATTCTTATATCTGGCGTACAAAATACGCCAGCGCGTGTAGTTAAAGGTTAAAAATGTGAAAAAATTTGTGAATATATATTGTTATGCCCTAAAACATACTGATTTTTTTCAGATTTTTTAAATCAAAAGTGTGCTCAGAAATTTGTTTTTTAATTTTTCAGAAATTTTTTAGGTTATGTAGGTAATTTTTGGCTAGCTGAGGAATAATTATTTTTAGTGTATTTTTTCCATTCTTTTGAATGGCGAAGGTAGATTTGCCAATTTCTTGTCGGAAATTCCTCAAAATTCGAAAAAAACCCATTTTTTGGTGTTCCCCCCTCATATTTTTAGCGTTTACTGAGCGATCCTTTGCTTTAAAAAATGTGAAAAAATTATGAACATACTGATTTGGCATGAAATTATGCCAAAAACATACTGATTTTTTCAGATTTTTTAGATTAAATTTGAGGCCAAGAAAAATTTTTGAATTTTTCAAAAAGAAAATTTGTTAGTTATGTAAGTCATTTTTGGCAAACTTCTAAATAATTATATTTTTGTGTACTTTTTTTTCGTTCTTTTGAATGGCTGGGTTAGATTTGCCATTTTCTCTCCTGGAGCTCCTCACAATTCGAAAAAAAAACACTTTTTTGATGTTTCCCCCACCCCATATTTTTAGCACATAAACTGCATGTCAATTAACTGCTTGTCAATAAATAACGATTTTTGATATTTTGTTTGTTATTTCTAATGACATGATCATGGTTGCCATTTTCAGATCAAAACATGCTCAAAATACAACAAACGCTCTGTTTTGATATTTTCTCCAATATTTTAAGCACATAATCTAATCTATAGGTGACAAACTATTATTGTCCTCCGCCCTGTTATTTGAGTGGTGATTATCATTTAAATAATATCATTTCATTATTTAATTCAATTCACATTGAAAATTGAACTCGCACACAACGGGCAACGGCTAGTATTGATTGTAGACAAATATGTATTAAACGAAATTGGAGCAGCGAATAATAAAATAAATAGCAAATTATAGGCCATAAATTTTGGCAAAACACGAAACCAGTTTAATAAAAAACATGACAAAATATATGAACAAAAAACGCTGTTTTAAATAATTATGCACTGTCAATGTAATGTAAATACACCTTTTAGTGATATAGACCAGGGCGCATCGGTAAAAATATTAGTACATTTGGACGTTGAGAGGTGACTCAAATTTTTTTGCAGAAATTGCTTGAAAATAAATCAAATAATAATATTTGAGTTATCCTCCCTCTCAAAAAGGTCCGGAACATTGTTTAAATAATCAAAATGTCAAAAAATTAAGGAAAAATTCGATTTTTTTCATGGTTTTTTGATTATAACTTTAAAAGTATTCATTTTCGAGAAAAGTTGTACTGACATAAAAGTTGCGTAATTAAATTTCCTATAATAAAGGATTGGTTAAAAATTTAAAAAATAGTCACCCTTGTTGCAAAATAGCAATAATTGTGAAAAAAACATACAAAAACAAGTATTCGCATTATACGTTTTTCAACCATTTATGCTACACTTAGGACCTTCATATTTCACCTTGAAAAACTATATGATACAGTAAAACAATACTGTATATTTCATTAAGATCTGTTCAATAGATTTTGCAAAATAAATTTTGCAATCCAGCTTTCGTAAAAAAAATCATTTTTTCAAAATGTTACAAGACTGAAAATAACGCAGATAGCAAGTTGAAAATTTTTTTGCTTATAGAAGTGTACTGTACCTTTCATTTGCAATTTTGCAAAATTAAAATCGATTAACACCACGGCGTCAGGAATTTTTTTAAATAAACAATAATTATTGGTGCTACGCGCAGGACAGCGGATAGTTTGTTTTGATTGGGCATTCCAATGACCTTTGATAATGATTGATACATTTTAAGTTTTATTACATTTCGATATAAATAAATAAATTGTTTATTGCAAAATAAAAACACATACTCTATCCTTTGAAATAACAATTTTATTAGCAACAAAATATAGAATAAGAAAGTAATATATTAGATAAAGATTGGAAGAAATTTTGGTGGAAATCAACTTGTGTGAATCGAACACCGCTGTCCTGCGCGTAGCACCAAAAACTATTGTTTATTTCAAAAATTTTCTGACGCCGTGATAATTAATCGATTTTAATTTTGAAAATTGCAAATGAAAGGTACAGTAGACTTCTAGAAGCAAAAAAAATTCAACTTGCTATCTGCTTTATTTTCAGTACTGTAACATTTTGAAAAAATGAATTTTTTTTGCGAAAGCTGGATTGCAAAATTTATTTTGCAAAATCTATTGAACCGATCTTAATAAAATTTACAGTTTTGTTTTACTGCATCATAAAGTTTTTCTGGGTGAAACAAGAAGGTCCTAAGTATAGCATAAATGGTTGAAAAACGTAAAATGCGAATACTTGTTTTTGTTTGGATTTTTCGCAATTATTGCTATTTTGAAACTAGGGTGACTATTATTTAAATTTTTAACCAATTCTGTATTGTAGCAAATTTGATTACGCAACTTTTATGTCAGTACAACTTTTCTCGGAAATGAATACTTTTAAAGTTATAATCAAAAAACCAAGAAAAAAATCGAACTTTTCCTTCAATTTTTGACATTTTGATTATTTAAACAATGTTCCGGACCATTTTGAGAGGGAGGATAACTCAAATATTATTATTTGATTTATTTTCAAGCAATTTCTGCAAAAAAATTTGAGTTACCTCTCAACGTCCATCTCAGAACAGATGCGTCCTTGACTAATAGTAAACAATACCTTTTAGAGTTCGAAGTTAAGATTTGAAAATAAAAGAAGACAATCCCGAGAAAACTAATAAATATTTTTGAAAAACTTAAACGAAGAATGAAAGATTACATTATTACTGAGCGCCGAAAGTCCTTGAAAACTTCTATAATGTTTATTTTTATGAGTTACAAGGGTGAACATAAAAAAGAAAGTATAGTGTAATTTTTAATTGCAAATATTTCAGTCAAGAGAAGCTTTTTAATTATTCTAAGGGACTTTCGGTCCTCGGTAATAACGTAATCTTTCATTCATTAAATTTTTCAAAAATATTTATTAGTTTTCTCAGGATTCGAAAAAAATGAGTACATTCAAAACACATTGAAAATTTTTGCAGGCGACATTTTGCGCCTTTCCCCTTACTGTTGTATCATTTAAATTATTAGGAAATTATACAAATAAGTTATTCGATTACCTGAAAAATATACTACTAATAGGTCTGGATCCCGCGTATGAAAAGAAAGTTGATTAATAGCAAGCTGAAAATTTGTTAATAGCTTAAGGGTGTCTAGTCGGACAAACTTTGATATATGAGAACACTGGAACAGGGGTAGTTTTAATTGTGGAACAGGTTAAGAATTTTTAACGGTCAGACCACGAAAACGGCACATGTATTTTGTCCGACAAAACAGACTTAAACTCTCCGAACAGAGATTAAACTCTCATGCAAAAATTAGACTGTTATTTACCACCAAATGGGGGTTTTAATGAGTGGAACATGTAGAATATCTCAAATGACAGGAATTATGACAGGTGATAAATAGCAGTTTTATTTTTGCATCAGAGTTTAATCTCTGTTCGGAGAGTTTAAGTCTATTCTGTCGGACAAAATAAATGTTCTGTCTTCGTGGTCTGACCGTTCCAAATTTTTAACCTGTTCCACAATTAAAACTGCCCCTGTTCCAGTGTTCCCATATATCAAAGTTTATCCGACTAGACACCCTTAAGCTATTAACAAATTTTCAGCTTGCTATTAATCAACTTTTTTTCATACGCGGGATCCAGGCCTATAAGCGGTATGATTTTATTAAAACGTATTTCTATTCTTGAAACGTTTCAGGACTTCAAATTTCTGTTCCTTAATCCGATATATTCCTATAACCGGTATTATAATAAGCGGGTTCGATTGTATTATTTCCGTACATTGTATTTGATATCAACAACTGAACCTTTTTAATTACACAGTTTCTGGCTAATAGTAAGGGAGGCAAGTACGTTAAATTTGCAGTTACTTGAGCGTTATGGGGACCTATTGGGCTGTGAAGATTAGGCCCTAAAATCAAAAAAGTTAAGTTTTTCATTTTAGTGGGGACTTTCCATTTTTTATTTAATTTTTCATTTCCAACAATCGTTTTTTCCGATTATAGCGCCATCTATCCATAATTCGAAAAAATGTCTCGAATAAAAGTTACATATTTTTACGTAAGGAATCCAAATCTGCATTCAAAAAATGATGGCTCCTATTTAAGATTTTAAAGTAACCCTCAACCCACCTCTGTGGGGGTTCATGTTTGGTGTCATTAGATACACTCACCGGCACAAAATTCCGCTACCCAAAATTTTTGATTAAGTTTGACAATCTTTAACTTTATTGTAGGTACATGTTTGTAGCAGTTTGTAGGTACATGTATTGAAGTCTCTTTTTATTATTCCCGTAACAAAATTTTTTTGCTTAGATGGCATTATACGGGGGTGAATGGAAACGTTGTATTTTCTCCTAATTTTAAAAAAGACTTTGGAAAAATTGGACGGCTGATTTTGTTTCATACTTCATTTGTGTTATCCTGGAGGTATCACTAAGGTTTTGTTTTTGAATTATCCGAATATCTCTTTTCTTGTAAGAGTTTTAAAAATAAAAACACTGCTTTAAAGGTTTTTTTAATCAAAAATATCAAACGCACTAAAATTACCAAAACAAAACAAAATTAACAACAAAACAAAAACAATTCAATAGCGGGTATGTCCACCTCTTGCAGCAACGTCTGCTCTCAATCTGTTTGGCATCGAATAAAGATCTGTTATTGTCGCCTGGCTAATAGCCCGATATTCCACTACTACGGCCATAACTGTACCAAATTTTCTGGACTCCTAGGATGATGGCGAATAGCTTTTTTTAATTCATCTCATAAATACTCAATAGAATTAAGATCTGAACAGCATGCGGGTCATTCTAATCTTATCAATCCAACCTCTATTTTATGAGTCAATCAGTGTCTTTATTTACAAAAAACGATACAGCTCTTACAAGAAAAGAGATATTCGGATAATTCAAAAAACAAAATTTTAGTGATGCCTCCGGAATAATATGACAAGACTATGAGACAAAATCAGCTGTTCCATTTTTCCACAGAATGTTTTAAAGTTAGGAGAAAATACAACGCTTTCATTCACCCCTGTATAATGCCATGCAAGCACAACTTTTGTATTACCGGACTAATACCAAATGATGTCAATACATGTACCTACAAACTGGTGTAAGAATCTTGAAAATCGAAGTACAAATAATAAAGAAGTTATAAATTCCCAAACTTAATCAACAATTTTGGGTGGCGGAATTTTGTACCGGTGAGTGTAGATTTATCAAAAATAATGAATACGTGTATTTTTCAGTTTTTCGATCTGATGTTCATTTCGCGAAATATCGCGGTGTTCCTATTTAAAATTATAAATTTACCCCACTACCCCATTTCGCGAAATATTCGCTTTTTTTGTGAAACTTTGTGTCTTGCCCATTTACTTACGCCCCACTCAAATCTTCAGATTTTTATAATAGGTACACACTGTTCTGCATGTACTTAAGGGGGGGGGGGGATGGTTTGAAATATTTAAATTTTTTTTATTATTTCAAATAAAAGTGCATACTTTCAAGAATACTCTCTGAAAATTTCAAAATAATCGGAGTAAAATTACCAGAGATACAGCGTGTTTGAATATTCCTACCTTCGACTCGCTTTGCCGTGACTTCGCGCTAGCACGCGTGAGCGTAGTGAGAAATGTTAAACAACTGTTCGCCTTCTCTTGTGCAGATTACTCCTCGATTCAAAAAATAAATTTCAATGTGCATCACTTTACGATTTGGCAGACAAATAAGAAGATGAAGATGCAGTTGTCAAAACTTTAAACGCATTTTTCTCAAAACTACTTCTTCAAATGCGGTGGACATTGTAACTGAAAAACTACTCGGCCGATCTACCTGATATTTTGCACATATTTTCTTGAGACATTTCATGAGGTAACAACGTCGAGATATTTTTCTTTTTTTGCTTATGTTTTGTTCAACAATAATAAATCTGTTGATTTTCACAAAACTTTTACCAAAAATTTCAATTTTTTTATTTCTGAGTGATGCCAAAAATTCAAAAATCATTAAAAATAAAAAAACTCGACGTTGTGACCTCGTAAAACTCATAAGCTAATTAAATATTTTTGAATTTTTTGTTTCGTATGATATAGTGACGTGCGGGAGCACGCCAAATAGAATTCTATTTTGCTTACGTCACAAAATAGAATTTCATAATGGGAGAATCGACGGTTGCTAGGCAACGTGACGTCACTAAAATAGAATTCTATTTGGCGTGCTCCCGCACCTGATGTCCACCGCAAAATCCATTTTTTTGTGAGCTGCCTGTCAAAATTTGTCACCAATGGCTTACTTTTCAATATGTTGGATTGAATTTTTTTCTAAATATTCTTTGAATTGTACTTAATATGTTTATTTAATTTAAAAATAAAATAACTGTACCATAGCTTCGAAAAAAATTCACAAAAATGTGCTTGATGTGTTGATTTCAAACCATACCCCCCCTTAACTTACCTTATCTTAATCTGATGATTTTGAGTTTCTCTAAAGATATATTTTTTTCCCGTTTAGTGGACACCCCTAAACGAAGTTACAAGGTTTCTCCCCATGTGATTTTCTGGCGCGCTCGAGTAATTGCAAATATCCCCGCTTGGGCTCCCCTACCATAACACGTATTAAATAATATGGTATCTGGAAAATACATTGTAAACGTTGTTTCGTGATTGCGTCCATTTTAGATGAAAATTAAGCCTTTTTATAATTGATTCAAACACGTATAGTCTATATTAATTAGCATAATCAACAAATTATTATCAGTTTTTTATAAAAGGCTTTTATTGTCACTTAGAGTAAGTTGATTATGTACGTATGTGTCTATAAATCATTTAAGTGCATTTATATGTTAACAATTTTTTTTAAATATTTTTACCAGCACTTTTTTAGCTCAGGTAAATACAGTGCCGGATTTAGAGTACCTAACGGCCCACCATATCTTCACGATTATGTAAGGGCCATTCCATTTCAAATCACTCAATTTTGGAGCAAAAAAAATTTTGGACCTCCGATTTGTCTGAAAATTGGTATATAGCTTCTACGGGACGTAAAAATAAGATATTTAAGGTCAAAAAATTTTCTTCTTCTTTTTTTCTCAAAATGTTATTTTATGCGATTTTACAGTGATTTGGTGTTTATTTATACAAATTTGCATTTTCTATCGTAAAGTATCAATGGAAAACATAATATTTTAATAGAAGGGACTCAAAAATGTCATTATATGGCATTATAACAAGTTACTTTAATTCAAAGCAAGCTTTTGATCAAATTTTATAGTGTAGAAAACGTTAAAATACCGTTTTTTACATTTTTCTCCATTCCCAAAATACATCATAATCGATTTGGCTGAAAATTTGCCCACAAATAGACAAAACATAGGACTTTAAGTTGTAACGATGTGATGCCTCGGCGGGCGATGAGCTGCTGTTACCGGAGGGGACTGATGGAGTGTCCGTGTTTGCGCATTCCTTCTTCACGGCACCGCTGGGGGAAACCGAAGGAGAGGGCATCGAGAGCATATTTAAGGCGAGCTAGGAGAATGAGAAAATCAGTCATGGTTCGTGTATTGAACTTACTATGGCTCAACAGCTGATGCCTCGCGTATTGAACGAGCTTCAGCTGGCCTGGCAAAGATGCGCCGTTTGTGAGGCGGAACTATGCCTAGGTAGACGCCACCGTAGTGACGTGGAGTCTTGCCACAATCGTTATCGCAGTAGGCGGTAGTAGCGAGGAACGAGTGACTGCATTGAAGTGAAATGCCGTCTCCAGGCTACGTTGTTTTAACGTAGCGAGATTATTATTGTATATATTGATTATCGTATTATTTCGATGTTGCTATTATGATCGGATAACTATAATAAAGTTTAATATTGTTTTTCCTTTGCAGAAGATGGAATTATATTTTATTTTATTTGTTTTAAACTGTATATAATTACCTTTAATATATTTGCTTTATTTTTAAATTGTGTTTTACTGAGTCTGTCGTCCTTAAAAGAACTACCCGTTACAAAAATGGCGCCCGAGCAAAATAAAAGCTACGCAGTTTGTAACTACCCGTTACAAATTGGCACCCGAGCAATAATTAGAACCATACAAAGACACAGACTCAGTACCAGGTCCACGTCGTGGATAAATAAATAGAACCCGTTCAAAGATGATTAAGCTTCTTTGTTTTCAGATTCTTAAGGAACCGAAACCGAGAAGGAACCGAAAATAAACGTCGCCGATGCAACGAGCAGGAAGAGTTGCGACCGTTCGCTGTAGAAAAACCTTGGCATACTGTCCCAATGGAGTTGAGGGGATCACGCCCAAGATCTACAGAAGGAAGCACCTTCTAGCCAGTCATCCGAGACCAGTCATCCATTTTTGTAACGGGTAGTTCTTTTAAGGACGACAGACTCAGTAAAACACAATTTAAAAATAAAGCAAATATATTAAAGGTAATTATATACAGTTTAAAACAAATAAAATAAAATATAATTCCATCTTCTGCAAAGGAAAAACAATATTAAACTTTATTATAGTTATCCGATCATAATAGCAACATCGAAATAATACGATAATCAATATATACAATAATAATCTCGCTACGTTAAAACAACGTAGCCTGGAGACGGCATTTCACTTCAATGCAGTCACTCGTTCCTCGCTACTACCGCCTACTGCGATAACGATTGTGGCAAGACTCCACGTCACTACGGTGGCGTCTACCTAGGCATAGTTCCGCCTCACAAACGGCGCATCTTTGCCAGGCCAGCTGAAGCTCGTTCAATACGCGAGGCATCAGCTGTTGAGCCATAGTAAGTTCAATACACGAACCATGACTGATTTTCTCATTCTCCTAGCTCGCCTTAAATATGCTCTCGATGCCCTCTCCTTCGGTTTCCCCCAGCGGTGCCGTGAAGAAGGAATGCGCAAACACGGACACTCCATCAGTCCCCTCCGGTAACAGCAGCTCATCGCCCGCCGAGGCATCACATCGTTACAAAGTGGTGAGAAGAATTTGAATTATATTACAATATCAAAAAGGTTACATGCAATATTATGGTCAAAAATATAGGCGTCTACTGTAAAAGTACAATTAACTCGAAAATATCGACCTCACGACAAAAATTGTTAAAAAGAAATTGTAATGATTGTAAATACGATTTATTTGGAATAATTTCAGTTCCTACCATTTTTGTCGAAAATTTAAAAATGGCGGAGATATTGAGCAAAACAGGTTCTCCTTTAAAATCAAGATGGCTGCTAACGTAACGGAGGAATTCATTCGTGATTTTAAATTTAGGCTACTATTGACTCCCCTAAAGATCAGAAAAATAAAAATTTGGGCAGCTCGGCATTCAAGGTCAAATGCTATCCCGACTGGACTAATATATACTTTTGAGTCTGATATTACTGCATGTAACTTTTTTGGTATTGTAATATAATTCAAATCCTTCTAACCACTTAAATTCCTATCTTTTGGCTCTCTGTGGGCAAATTTTCAGCCAAATCGATGATAATGTAGGAGGATGGAGGAAAATGCAAAAAACGGTATTTTAACGTTTTTTACACTATAAAATTTGATCAAAAACTTGTTTTGATTCAAAATAACTTGTTATAGTGCCATATAATGACATTTTTGACTCCTTTCTATTAAAATATTATGTTTTTCATCGATACTTTACGACAGAAAATGCAAATTTGTTTAAATAAACACCAAATTACTGTAAAATCGCATAAAATAACATTTTGAGAAAAAAAGAAGAAGAAGATTTTTTGACATTAAATATCTTATTTTTACGTCCCGCAGAAGCTATATACCAATTTTCAGAAAAATCGGAGATCCAAAATTTTTTGCCTGAGTGATTTGACATGGAATGTACCGTAATTAAAGCATAATCCTACCATATGTATAGTAGAATAGCGGCCCCCTTTTGATTGCAGCCCTAGACCGCGGTCTAGTTGGCCTAGTGGTAAATCCGGCACTGGGTAAATACGTGGGTATATTTTGTTTAAATCATACATTATTGTTGAGAATGTTTAATTAACATTTGTTTTATAGTTTTGAGAATTACTTTTTATATAATTTTTTTTACAACTCCCTAATAATTTTGTTTTTTTTTGAGGAAAAAATGTCTTTGATGAAATGGATTTGATGTCTTTTTGGAGATAGAGTTCAGCTGATGTTTCTTTTTCAATTTTTATATTCTTTTCATTTCTGCTCAGCATTTTTGTATCTATGAGTTATTTTATACTTTAATATTCTTTCTATACAGTAAGTAAACTTTTTTTTGCTGCAAAGTATTAATTTTATACTAGTATCTAATACAAATGCTACACGGCATGGAGTAGAGCAGGTAAATACCATTTTTGAGTTTTCCACATTTTGTAGCGGATGCTCTCTTTGGTGTACAGACGGTTCAAAGTTAAAATATAACTAGAGGTGTTAAAACGTTAAGTTTTATCTAAATGTAAACATTTTCATTTTTATAATGTTTTGAAAAAAGAAATAAAATTTCCGAAAACTTCTCAAAAGCTTTCCAAAAGCTCGTGCAATAAAAACACATTAACACGCATATAATTATAATCAAAAATTTATTACAATAGTGCAGGGGCATCATTTGATAGGGTCAGGGGGGCATTTGCCCCCCGTGACCCTGAAAATGACTGAAATTTACAAAAAATAGATCAATTTTGTATTATGTTTGCATATAAATGTATTGTATATATAATGCTTGCCCCCCCTATCAAAATTTCAAATGACGCTCCTGCAATAGTGTTATATTTTGAATAAATATATGTATTATAAATATTTATATAATACAAAACAATCAGTATTTTGAACAAATACATATATTTAAAAAAGTTTCAATTCTTACTACTAACGTAGAAAAAAACCGTTTCTGATACTTTCGGTACATACTACTCCTTTTAGGGCTGTTTTACATTATAAGAATTTTGAACGTGCGAGGGTTTTCTCGTGCGGTAGTTTTGACGCATTTGTCCTTTTCACACAATAAGAATTGAGTCGTACGAAGATAGCTGTGTTCTTTGGTATATTATTTTTATTTACATTTTGTGGCTGAGGTAGGTACATGATACGTCTGATATGTATCATGACGATGTATCATTACAAATGGGTATTTTTTGTCCATACTTTTGTCCTAATTTACTGTAATGCGTATTTAATTCATTTGCAATTTCTATTTTGTCAGTTATTATTTCTTATGTTTTTAATTAAAAGTCTTATAATCGTTGTTCTACTAAGTTATTTGTGGAATCTTGGATTAACTCATACAATCTCTGTAATAAACTATTCTAAATGGGAAAGAAACCACAATTTAACTAAAAAAAAAAATTATTAACGTTTCGACATTTGATTTGGTCGTCGAAACGTTAATAAAATAATTTTTTTAGTTAAATTGTAGCTTATTTCCCATTTAGAATAGTTTATTACAAAAATGCCCCAAGGAAATAGCTTCAGAACAACATTACAATCTATGTTTTTCATGTACAGAATTTAAAAGTCCACTCGTTTTTAAATGCTGTTCTCCTCGTTTTAAATGTTGTTTTTAGATAATTTCACACAAGACATGACGGCCGCCCTACTCCAGTCTTCACCAAGTCGTTTACCCTATAAAACTAAATTTAATTTCGTAGAATAAACGGTATAGTTATACCGGGTGTCCACTTATATTTTCCCCCATTTTAACTGCCTATAACTTCTAAACGGTTCAAGATAGAAATATGGGGTTTTCGCTGAAATGTTTTATTTTAGTAAAAGTTTTGTCTGAATGGATTTAATTTTTTATGTCGCTTTGAAATACGAAATAAAAAACGGCGGATTTTTGAAAGAAACTTTGTTGACTTTTTTTTAATGGAACACCTAGTATATTTTTTTGTAAATTGAAAGAAAAGTCATTCACCTATCCAGCGATATAAGGTTTTTCAAAATTGGCTGTCAAATTACTGAGTAATTAATTTTTAAAATGAGGGGTGCAACGTGGATATCACATACTTAAATAACATAACTGAGCAAAATGATATTATGTTATGTGATTTCCACATTGCATCTCTCATTTTAAAAATTAATTGCTCAGTCATTTGGTAACCGATTTTAAAAAAATTTATATCGCTGGATAGGTAAATGACCGTTTTTTCAAGACACAAAAAATATACTGGGTGTTTTAATAAAAAAAGTCAACAACGTCTTTTTGTTCAAAAATCCGCCATTTTTTATTTAAAAGCGATGTAAAGAATGGTCATTTACATAAAAACTTGAAAAAACGGTCATTTATCTATACAGCGATATAAAATTTTTTAAAATCGGTTGTCAAATGACTGAGAAATTAATTTTTAAAATGAGAGATGCAATGTGGAAATCACATAACTTGCTTAGTTATGGTATTTAGGTATGTGATATCCACGTTGCACCTCTCATTTTAAAAATTAATTACTCAGTGATTTGACAACCGATTTTGAAAAACTTTATATCGCTAGATAGGCGAATGACCTTTCTTTTAATTTACAAAAGAATATACTGGGTGTTCTATTAAAAAAAAGTCAACAAAGTTTTTTTAAAAAATCCGCCATTTTTATTTCGTATTTGAAAGCGATATAAAAAATTCCATCCATTCAAACAAAACTTTTACTAAAATAAAACATTTCAGTAAAAACCGCATGTTTCTATCTTGAGCCGTTTAAAAGTTATAGGCAGTTAAAATGGGGGGAAATATAAGTGGACACCCGGTATTATACGGAGCGAAATCAAATTATAGCGTTGTGGATACTTTGTCTTCGAAGAAAGAGAAATAAGAGGAACCGAATTTATTGGGTCTATCCTATGAACGCAAAAAGATACGATTTATATATTTTTATATTCACACATATTAATGGAACACCCTCTATACTCAACGTTAACTGCAACTATGTAAAATAAAGTTTATTATAATATACTTAGCAGTTTTTATTACTGTTGTTATCAGTAACATATAATTAATATTGCTGTACTTAACAAATGTGTTTTTTTATTTATCGCCCAATTCGTCAAATTCACTGTTAAGTGCACGGCATACACCATTCCAAGCATTTCTGGTCAAGTTTCTATCTTTATATATTTCTATTGTTTTGTCCCAAAGAACAGGTCTCGCTTCAATTAATGTTATTAATATTTCACTATCAATCTGAGACATCATAATATAAAATATATGCACCTACTTGAAACAGCCACAAAGTGTAAATGAAAATAATGTACCAAACAACCAAATAAACTACCTTCGTGCGACTGAACGACAGTATCATATGAAAGGATGCATTAAGTCCCCTATGCTACTGGGTGCGTAAAGTGCTGCCGTCTGTTGTTGTAGCAAGGGACGACATAAACACGGCGACTTCACCGAACGTTCCAACCACCGTCTAGTGAGAAAGGCTCCATATGATTACATGCGCCACCATTGGAATGTCGTCGTGCGTTCTAACCCTCGCACGTTTAAATTCTTATAATGTGAATAAGCGCTTAGAATGATTTTTATTGAATTACTCGCAATAAAGGAATAATAAAAAATAATGTTTAGTTTTAGTCCATGTGGTGAGACCGCTGCCGTCTGAAAAAATTTCTGATTCGGTTTCTTTGCGGATACCTATTCAAAAATGTCCCCTTTAAACAAATCTGAAGGGTTCCGGGCGGATTTTTTGGGCAGAAATTGTTTAAACAATTTTTTTAAACAAATACAAAAGATTACGTTTTTTTGCTCTGGAATATAAATTTTTAGGTTTTTTTGGGTCATTTTAAACAAGAAAGGTATCTTGTAATTTTTCTCAAAAATTGATATTTTTCGAGTTATAGGCGATTTAAAATCTGAAAAATGCGAAAATACGCATTTTCGAGGCGTAAAAACTTATATTTAAATTAGTATTTTTGAGGTTGCCAGATACTTAAATTGAAGATTAAACATTCAGCTTTAAGATTATGAAGAGTGGTTGCGTCTAACCTTAATTTATACCGTTGTTTTTTAATTGTTAATTATGCATGTTTATCTGATTTTTTTGCCGATGCGGCGAGCGCTATTTCAAAAATCTCCTATTTTCCTCCAAAAATATATTTTCTAGATTCTTTGAAATATTCTAAATAAAATAAGTTTCTTGACATTTTTCTCAAAAATTAATAGTTTTAAAGTTATAAGCGATTTAAAATACGAGAAATGCCAAAAAAACGCATTTTTGGATTTTATATCGCTTATAACTTTAAAACTGTTAACTTTTGATACTTATTTTATTTAGAATATTCCAAAGAAACTAGAAAAAATATTTTTCGGAGGAAAATAGGAGATTTTTGAAATAGAGCTCGCCGTACCGGCAAAAAAATCGGATAAACACGCATATTTAACAATTAAAAAACAACGGTATAAATTAAGGTTAGACGCAATCACTCTTCAGAATCTTGAAGCTAAATGTCTAAACTTCAAAATAAGTATCTCGCAACCTCAAAAATACTAATTTAAATATGAGTTTTTAGGCCTCGAAAATACGCATTTTCGCATTTTTCAGATTTTGAATCGCCTATAACTCGAAAACTATCAATTTTTGAGAAAATTTACAGGATACCTTTATGGTTTATAATTACCCACAAAACTTAAAAACATATATTCCGGAGCAAAAAAACGTAATCTTTTGTACTTGTTTAAAAAAATTGTTTAAACAATTTCTGCCCGAAAATTCCGCCCGGCACCCTTCAGATTTGTTTAAAGGGGACATTTTTGAATAGAAATCCACAAAGATACCGAATCAGAAATTTTTCCAGACGGGAGCGGTCTCACCACATGGACTATTTATATACCTACCGAAACTATCGTTGATAAACAAATCAAACATGTTTCTATTGAAGGGCTCGTTTTATAAAGTACAATTTTGTAGACCTACTAAAATTTATTATTCATGTAAATTTCATGTAAGTAAATGTAAGTAAATCTTATTACGTCATTATGTGTGTATGTATGTTTACTACTACTACTACTATTGTTGACGAAAAACAGCTTTATTATGTTTACGTATAAATATTGTTTTAATCGATTTTACCCAAAAAGTACTGAAAATACAAAGAATAGGTGACTATTCAATAGGTGACTATTAGAAATAATTTCTTTTGAATTGGGTTCATCATTTAACAATTTGACATAATTTTTCGATTTACGTTCCCACACAATGTAAATATTGCTTGATCGGAAAAACATATCTTGTTAACGAAGTTTTCATCAGTTGCAATTTTATGTGTGACTACCTCATTAAACTAGAACATACATTCCTAGTCATCTACATCATGAATTGTGCATTTCTACGTGAGGATGTACATATATGGATCTTCAACGAAACTGTGCACTCAATCTAAAGTTTTATTTTAATTTATAACAGTTTTTGATCTACCTGTTTGAATGCCGTCTTTTACTCATCCAGTTTCCTCAAAGTGCTTTACAATTTTTTATACCGTCTCGTTATGGATAGGAAACTGGCTTGGGAAAGTATCGTTAAACAAGTTGGCTATTTCAGTATAAGGTATTTTTCTTTTAACGTATTCCATCATTAAAACAGTAATTTGAGTAATTCGTTCTTTTTAATTAAAAACCATCTTTATTGTAGAGATTTTGAAAATACATATAGTATAGTATAGTTGATCCAAAAGATGGCATAACCCAGACATCCAAAGTGAAAGTTATCCTTCAACACCAAATTGTTCTATACGGTCCACACAATGTCCAGAAAAAAGTCCCACCATTTTGAGCGTCGGGTTTGGTGGGAGAGGGGGGATAAATCGGTAAATTCGTAGTTTTTTTAAGTTTTTCGCCAATATTTCTAAAACTATGCGGTTTAGCATGAACAACCTTTTATACAAAATTGTTCTACATTAAATTTAAAATAAAAAAGGCCCTATGCATAATCTTTCTAAAATGAATGGTTGCAAAGTTACGGAGGTAGTATAGTATAACTGGTCCAAAAAAAGGCCTAACCCAAACATTCAAAGTAAAAGTTTTCCTCCAACACCAAAATATTCTATATGGTCCACATATTGTTCAGTAAAAAGTTACACCATTTTGAGCGTCCGGTTTAGGAGGGAGATGGGAGAGAAGCCGGTAAATTATTATTTTTTTAAGTTTTTCGTCAATATATCTAAAACTTTGCTTTAGCGTAAATAATGTTATATATAAAATGTTCTAAATGAAATTTAAAACAAAACATGTTCTGTACAATATTGTTATAAAATCAACGGTTCCAGAGTTACGGAGGGTGAAAGTCGAGGTTTTCGATACTTTTTATATTTTTTGGGCAATCTTTATGATATAACTATACCAAAAACCCAGACATTCAAAGTGAAAGTTATCCTCCAACACCAAATTGTTCTATATGGTCCACATAATGTTCAGAAAAAAGTCACATCATTTTGAGCGTCGGGTTTGGGGGGAGAGTGGGGAGAAATCGGTAAATATAAAAAGTATCGAAAACCTCCACTTTTCACCCTCCGTAACTCTGGAACCGTTGATTTTATAACAATTATGTATAGAACCTTTTTTGTTTTAAATTTTATGTAGAATATTTTTCTGTAGAACATTCCTTACGCTAAAGCATAGTTTTAGAAATATTGACGAAAAACTTAAAAAAACTACTAATTTACCGAATTCTCCCCCATCTCCCCCCCAAACCGGACGCTCAAAATGGTGTAACTTTTTACTGAACAATATGTGGACCATATAGAACAATTTGGTGTTGAAGGAAAACTTTTACTTTGGATGTCTGGGTTAGGCCTTTTTTTGGACCAATTATAAAATACTACCTCCGTAACTTTGGAACCGTTAATTTTAGTAGGGTTATGCATAGGACCTTTTTTATTTCAAATTTAATGTAGAACAATTTTGTGTAGAAGGTTTTTCATGCTAAACCGCTTAGTTTTAGAAATATTGACGAAGAACGTAAAAAACTACGAATTTGCAGATTTCTCCCCCCTCTCCCCCCCAAACGCGACGCTCAAAATGGTGTGACTTTTTTCTGAACATTATGTGGACCATATAGGACAATTTGGTGGTGGAGGGTAACTTTCACTTTGGATGTCTGGGTTTGGGTCTAACTATACCATACTAATAAAACCACTGTCAGAAATTTATTTTAGGTACAAAACTTTTCAATAAACGTTAAGCTATTGTTATTTTAACGAATTAACCACAGCATTCTATATTTACTGAATTATTTCAAAATTATTTGGCACCGAGAAGTTTTATTTCTTAACACCTTATAGTCTAAGAGCTAGTGAACCCTCCGACTAACGGTCGTCCTGTAAGGCTAAAAATTTTTCTAGTGATAATTCATAGCACACCAAGGCTAAAAGCCATGACCTGGCAGGCCTCAGTGGTGCACGTGTATCTACCAGGTGAATCGAAAAGTGCAAATTTAGGGGGTAAAATAAACTTTCTCCTGTAAGGTTTAAATTTAAGTATGTGTTTGAGTAAGTCATTTAGAAGAACTGTGTACAATGACAGGCGATTCTGAAGAGCATAAGACCTTGCCAGGCGAGGGGAAAGATTAGGGGTTTTTCCTAAAATTATTCTTTTTGCATCGAAAAAATTTTTTTTAGGTTTTTTGAATCATTCCAAACAGAAAACGTCTTTAGTGATTTTTCTCTTAAGTTAATAGTTTTTGTTATATAAACGATTGAAAATTTTGAAAATTGCGAAATCGGCCATTTTTAACCCTAAATCGGACATTTATCTAAAAATTTCAATGTTGCCAAGATACGTATATATTCTTTAAACATTGATTGATGAAATCCCGAAGAGTTTTTTGCAATAAAATATCGGAAACCCCCTTGTTTTTTTAATTGCTAATCAAGCAGGTGCGACACTGTAG
This sequence comes from Diabrotica virgifera virgifera, assembly GCF_917563875.1. Classification (NCBI taxonomy): domain Eukaryota; kingdom Metazoa; phylum Arthropoda; class Insecta; order Coleoptera; family Chrysomelidae; genus Diabrotica; species Diabrotica virgifera. The sequence continues at coordinate 237,600,604 of NC_065448.1, forward strand.
TATAAGTGAGGACGTTTGAGTTTGCATAAATTCATTATCTCGAGAATGGGCAAATTTCAAGAGAAATCCTCAGACAGGTCGATTTTTATTTTTAAATTAGGACTTTTTGGCATATATATAATACTAGTGACGTCATCCATCTGAGCGTGATGACGTAATCGATGATTTTTTTAAATGAGAGTAGGGGTTGTGTGATAGCTCATTTGAAAGGTTATTGAATTTTCTATTCACTAATATAAACATTAACATAATTATTTATACAGGGTGTACAAAAAATTTTTTTTATTAAATTAACTTTGATTAAATTTGACAAAGAGAAGAAAATTTTTTTTGTACACCCTGTATAAATAATTATGTTAATGTTTATATTACTGAATACAGAATTAAATAACCTTTCAAATGAGCTATCACACAACCCCTACTCTTATTTAAAAAAATCATCGATTACGTCATCACGCCCAGATGGATGACGTCACTAGTATTATATATATTCCAAAAAGTCCTAATTCAAATATAAAAATCGACCTGTCTGAGGATTTGTCTTGAAATTTGCCCATTCTCGAGATAATGAATTTATGCAAACTCAAACGTCCTCACTTATACTACAGTGTCGCGCACGCTTGATTAGCAATTAAAAAAACAAAGGGGTTTTCGATATTTTATTGCAAAAAACTCTTCGGGATTTCATTAATCAATGTTTAAAGAATATCTACGTATCTTGGCAACATTGAAATTTTTAGATAAATGTCCGATTTAGGGTTAAAAATGGCCGATTTCTCAATTTTCAAAATTTTCAATCGCTCATATAACAAAAACTATTAACCTAAGAGAAAAATCACTAAAGACCTTTTCTGTTTGGAATGATTCAAAAAACCTAAAAAAAATTTGTTCGATGCAAAAAGAATAATTTTAGGAAAAACCCCTAATCTTTCCCCTCGCCTGGCAAGGTCTTATGCTCTTCAGAATCGCCTGTCATTGTACACAGTTCTTCTAAATGACTTACTCAAACACATACTTAAATTTAAACCTTACAGGAGAAAGTTTATTTTACCCCCTAAATTTGCACTTTTCGATTCACCTGGTAGATACACGTGCACCGCTGAGGCCTGCCAGGTCATGGTTTTTAGCCTTGGTGTGCTATGAATTATCACTAGAAAAATTTTTAGCCTTACAGGACGACCGTTAGTCGGAGGGTTCACTAGCTCTTAGACTATTAATAGATAAAATACCAAGTGTTACATATGGTTGAAATCGTCCCGAAGTGAGGATTATTATCTAAGTTAGATTATAAGTTGTTAATATTTGGTTGATAAACCCCTCAACAATTTGGCGATTATACTCTTTTCACACAATTCTTAAATATATTATAATCTTTTTTTGAAACCGATTTCCGGAATGGCAATCGAAACATCAAATATTAGTAAATAATGTAATTTTTATTACCATATTTTGAGGCTTAATCTCATATAAACACAACATTTAGCAAAATTGTTTTATTTATTTTAACAATGGTATTTGGCTAATAAGATACGTAATAACTAGCCTATCCTACATAAAAAATTGTAGAAGATATTTGTATTAAATTTTAAGTATCTATTTAGCAAAACAAACAAAATGATCTGCATAACAAATTATACCAGATTATACAATAATTATAGTAGGTATTAGAAATTCTAGTCTTGTATATTCCGAAATTATGTACAATAAAACTTTTATTATATTTTATTTATTATGGTTAGATAATTTACATTTCTAATAGTAAATTATTTAAATTTACAATCAAGTATAAATTGCCATATAACAGTATTCTTGCCTAACGGAATTTTATGATACTCATTTTCCATGCAGTGAATAATGACTAAATATAATGTTTCACACACGTTGACTGCTTCAACCATATTAAGTTGTGATAATGATCCAACTGTAGTAATTTGTGTAGTAATAATTTCTATTAATTGTTAACACGTCTTGATAGAAATATTTAGGATTTTCACTTCTCAACAATTGGCCATAAACTGAAATCAAAATGAACTTATCAACTTCCTGAATTCTTTTTAATTTTTAGAGAGTGCCCTCGCCTTAATCGAGGTTGGCTACTACAATTGCAAACTCGTCTATGTCTTCAGCTGTTCTTAGAAGCTGTTCAGAATTTAGCCCTGTCCATTGTCGGATGTTTCTGAACCACGATAGTCTTTTCCTTCCTAGTCCTATCTTTTCCTCGATCTTTCCTTTCACTATAAGTTGAGCATATTGGTAGGTACCTATTATTTCTCAATATGTGCTGTAGGTATGATGTTTTTGACTTTCACTGTGTTGAAAAGTTGTCTTTCCTTGCCTATTCTATGCCGCACTTCTTCGTTTGACATACAGGATGTCCCCGAAAATAGTGCGTTCTTTAAGGTGTGGATATAATACACAATTTAGAACAAAAAAGTCCTATAACATTTTTTCCTAAAGTAAACCGTTTCCAAAAAAAATTATATTATTCTCCATATGAGTGAATTTTTATTTTCATAAATTTATATGACCTGGCAGCATGGCGTAGATGATCCTGTGACTATGGAAATTAAATCTAATGGAACCCCTTGTTTATTTACTATTTAAGTTGTGATTTTTAGGGTTGTTGACACTCCTAGATGTAGGTACCTACCTGCAAAATAATTATTTCTTGCTTTAATAATGTGACATTTTTGCTATGAATATCCGAATTAATTAAGGTTTTGGATTAAGGCTCGAAATTTTACATAAATTATAACTTTTACTTAAGTAACTATGGTTCAATTCCTAAAATCTAATTAATGCTCTGAGGAAAAATAATTTGTATCTAATGTTGAATTGAAATCTATTGAAAAATGGAATAATTTTAAATGAATTAATAAAATGTCGAATCATTTACAATAAGAAACATTTTATCTTTTAACTAAACTAGTATTATGTATTTATTAAGCTTTAAAGGTGTTGAATGCAATGGTTTTAACTGAATTACATAGTTTACAGTGGAAATGAAATACAAAAGACAACGTTTAATAATTATTCTAATTTAGTTTTTTACATTATGCTCCGACTATCAATAATCTGTTTACTTGTGGTCTAAAAATTAAATTAAATGTTTGTACTTAATTGACAATAATTTTTATAATAAATGTTAAAAGCTACCATGCTTCGATACGACGAATCCAGTTGTGAGTAATGCCATAGTCAACTAAATTATGTCGGATAGTTCCTGCAGCACCAAAAATGCGTTTCTGTAATTCAGCTTCTGTTTGGATTTTATGTCGGTTATCATACACTAACGATTTCAAATGTCCCCAAAAATAAAAATCCAATACTTTGAATTCGAGACTCACGGTGGTCACATAATGAGTCCATTCCTATCAATCCCACGACGAGGATAAGTGGTATCCAGAAGATTTTTTACAGCTTTGGAAAAATGTGCTGGAGCTCCGTCGTAAAGAAACCACATTTGACGTCTTCAAGAAGTACCGGCAAAACATTATGCAAAAAGTTTATAGGCCTCTCCATTTAGTGTTCTGGGTAATTCATAAGACATTGTACCCTTTACCCTGTCTGCATCCTTTACAAATTTCTCGTTGTTAAGAAATACCTGTCCTTTTGGAATAAAACTGAATTACCACAAAGACCCAATGTCAATAACAAACCAAACTCTTGGTTTGTTTGATATGAGGGGACGAGGACGGGGTGAAAAAATGTTAATACTAGCCAATTTGTTGTTATTTACATTTTTACTTTACTACCCTATGTTTCACCAGAAGAACTGGAAGAAATTATGAATAGGCTAGGAACGGTGAGTACAGAATATGGTTTGAAAATAAATATACAGAAAACCAAAGTAATGATCATCGATAGAATCAGAAACAACCAACCGGATATAAGAGACTTGGCAGGTTACGAAGTGGTCAGACAATTTAATTACTTAGGTTCCGTTATTACTAACAGTGGAGAATGCGAAGACGAGATCCGCAGGCGCATCATAATGGCCAGATCGGCAACAGCCAAACTCACAAAAATATGGAAGAATACTGACATTACAAAAAACACAAAATTACGCCTTGTTCGAGCGTTAATATTTCCTATCGCCACCTACGCTTACTGCTTTAATGGCATTTGAAATGTGGGTCTACCGGAGAATGTTGCGCATACCATGGACCACACATCGCACAAATAGTTCAATATTAGCCGAACTTAACATAAAAACTAGACTCAGCACAACTATCAAACAAAATATACTGAGATATTTTGGACATATAACTAGAAGAAGAAAAGGCATGGAACGAATGATAGTTGAAGGCAACGTAGAGGGCAGAAGATCCAGAGGAAGATCTCCATTACGATGGTCGGACCAAATAAGGGATATTACTGGTTACTCGTTCTCCGAAGCAAAACAACACGCACAGGAGAGAGAGAGAGAGAGAGAGAGAGAGAGAGAGAGAGAGAGAGAGAGAGAGAGAGGATTGGATAGAAATAGTCAAACGACTTACATGACGCCACTAAATCCTTACGAAGGAGAACAGATAGAGGAGGAGAGTCTATGTTACTACCTACCAGATACAAATGACCTACAAACCTACTATTTTTAAATCTGTCAACCTTTAGCGTGCTTTAACTTTTGTGTTGCACGGTGTTGCCAAACTTCAATTTGCATATCAAAATATATTTTCGTTTTTTGGTCAAACGACTGAATTTAGAAAAAAATGTTATAATACTTTTTTGTTCTACATTGTGCCTTCTATCTATACTTTTAAGAAACGCACTATTTTCGGGGACACCCTGTATATGCAATGTCCATGAAATCTTGAGGATTCTCCGGTAAATACACATTTCAAAGGCCTCCAATTTATTTATGGTTGATGTATTCAGGGTTCAGGTCTCAACTGAATAGAGAATAGTTGATCAAACGTAGCATTTTGATAAACATAGTCGAATCTCGAGTTTTATTCGAAAATAACAAAGCAGTTTTTTGATTTTTTCTAAACATTTTTTTGGCCTGTTCTATTCTCGATCTTATTTCTAGATCAGGATTTAGGCTGCTATCTGTCAAAGGTCCCAATTACTTAAACCTTTTGACCTGTTCTAAAATTGCCCATTTATTGTGCAAGGTTGAGGTAAGTTTTGGTTTTTTTGGATTGACATCATTTTGGTTTTTTTAATGTTTATTTTCATACCAAATTACTCACAGGTCGAGTTGGTCTTGTCGATGAGTGGTTGTAGATCCAAGTTGGAATCCACAATCAACACCGTATCATCGGCGTATCTGATGCTGTTGATATACTCAGTGACATTAGAAGTGTTACTCCCAGAAGGAATCGTTTCTTGAACTTAATTTTTTGGTGGCACAATGGCTCTATTTAAAGCATGTTATGATAACAAAATCAATGTTTTGTCTTTTATAGCTTTTGGAAAAGTAAAGTTATCTTTAAATTTTTTTGTGAAAAGATCAATTTATGAAGACTCGTTGGCACAGAAATTTTTAGTTATTATTCCTCAGTCTAATTGTATTCAGTACAAGAATGTGCCTCGAGTTCGAATACACCAAAATTACCACCATTTTAGCGATTTTGACAGGGGTAGAATTATGTATAGGGGTAGAAACAAGCGAGAATGGGGAGTTTTTGATAAATTTTGCCACCAGTAAAAACATGGTTATAAGTTCCACATGCTTCCCACATAAAGGCATACACAAAATGACATGGATTTCACCAGATGGAACCACAACCAATCAAATTGACCATGTGCTGATAGACAAAAGGGCAGCCAGTAGTATCTCCGATGTGAGAACACGACGAGGAGCATGCTGTGGATCAGACCATCTTTTAGTACAAACCAAATTTAGATGCAGAGTTAACAGCAAAAGAAACGAAAGACAACAAAGAACAAACTGGACCTGGAAAAACTGAAGATTCAGGAATGTAAAGAGAAGTTCGAACAAGACGTCGCAAATGAGTTAAGGACGCTAGAACTGCACTCCATAGAGGGCAAATGGACTAATATCAAAACAGCAGTACTGACAGCAGCAGCGTCCACCCTGGGAAACAAGAAAAAGGAGAGAAGAGCAGCATGGTTTGATGACGAGTGCAGACAAGCAATCGAGGAAAGAAATGAAGCACACAAAATGTACATAACAAGAAGAACACGGGAAAGACGAACATTATTTGAAGTCGCAAGACGGAAAGCAGACAAGACATGTAGAAATAAAAAGAGAGCCTATGAAAATGGACAAATAGAAAAAATGGAAGAACATTTCAAAAATAACGAAATTAGAGGGGCTTACGAATACCTAAAAAAGATAAAAAGTGGGTATAAACCTCAAACAAGTCTATGTAAAGATGAAAGTGGGCAAATAATCAGTGACCAACAGAAAGTCACAGAAACCTGGAAGCATTATTTTCAGACACTACTTGGAACTCAAGTAGACATGGAAGATGAAATGGGTATGATCTACGTAGAAGAGAATGGAGTAGAAGCTCCAACCATAGAGGAAGTTTTCGAAGCCATTAAGCCCCAGAAAAACAATAAAGCTCCGGGAGTTGATGAAATACCAGCAGAACTATATAAGGTAGGTGGCGACCACCTAGCAAGTCACATCCACGCGCTCATCAGAGACGTATGGCAAGAAGAGAAAATACCCGACGACTGGAAGAAAAGTATAGTATGCCCGATCTATATAAAAGGAGACAAACTCCAGTGCAAAAACTACCGTGGAATCTCTCTACTATGTACAGCATATAAAGTCCTCACGTATATTATAAACCAGCGGCTCCAACCACTAGCAGAAAATATTATTGGAGAGTATCAGACGGGCTTCCGACGGGGAAGATCGACACTGGATCAAATATTCACAGTAAAACAGATCTTGAGCAAAGCATGGGAACACGATATTGATGTTCACAACGTGTTTGTAGACTTCAAACAGGCATACGACTCAGTCAAAAGGAACAAACTATACTATATATTGGCTGAATTGGCAATACCACACAAGTTAATAAGACTCATTAAAGCCACAATGGATGAAACTCAGGCATGTGTACGAATACAAAACCACCGGACAGACTTTTTTAACATTTCGCAGGGACTAAAACAGGGAGATGGGCTGGCCCCAACATTGTTTAACCTGGCACTGGAGTATGCGGTTAGGCAAATGCAAACTGGACGAGGAAATCTACTGACCAACCGAACGGTTCAACTGGCCGCTTATGCTGATGATATTAATATTATGAGTAGAACATCAACAGGAGCACAGGAAACATATGCAGAGTTAAAAACACAAACAAAAATGCTAGGTCTGGAAATTAACACAGAAAAAACAAAAATAATGACTCAGACGAGAAGAAATATAGTCCCAGAAAACATTATACATGAAGATGACATTGAAACGGTTGAAAAGTTTACATACCTGGGAGTAGAAATATATGCCGACGGATCAGAAGATGGAGAAATAAGGAAGAGAATAACGCAGGCAAACAGAGCTTATTTTGCCCTCTCCCATATATTTCGGTCAAAAAGTGTCCACCGAAATACAAAGATGAGAATCTATAAAACCTTAATTCGACCAATAACATGCTATGGCAGTGAAGTCTGGGTGCTGAAAGAAACATCCAAAAACAAACTCGACACATTCGAAAGGAAAGTACTTAGGAGAATACTAGGACCTGTGAGGGAAAACGGAATCTTCAGAAGTCGATACAACAACGAGCTTTATCAACTTTATAAGGAAACGCCCCTGTCAGACTTCATTAGATTACAAAGATTGCAATGGGCCGGACATGTGATAAGAATGGGAGAGGATAGGCTACCAAAACGAGCACTGAATGCTAGAATGCAAGGAAAGAGACCGGTTGGGAAGCCACGAAAGTGTTGGGAAGACACAGTAAACAGCGACGCACAAGCCCTTTTAGGAGTCCGTGTATGGAGAAGAGCAGCCACAGACAGGCAAGGGTGCAGGCAAAAAATAAAGGAGGCCAAGGCTCAATTTGGGCTGTAGTGCCGTAGAAGAAGAAGAAGAATTATTGCCTATAGAGTCTAGGGTGCATCGAAAAAATAAAAGTTGGAAATATTATATCTAATAGCGTGAAAAAGTTGCTAGTGTTATTTTTCAGCATATTAGTATTTTTATTTTTTTTCTGAGCGAATTTTCTGCCCCCCCAACGACCTTGAATTTTATTAATTATCCGATTTTTATGGAAATTTCAATTTATATTATTTGGAATAAAATATGAGCTAAGTCGATCTAAGATCAATTAAAGAAAACTAAAAATGTTGTCAATTAGAAATTTAAACGATATTTAAAGTTTTATTTGTTTTTTCAGTCTCCCCAGCCCCCTTGAAAGGTCCCGCTTCGTGAGTACGGGCGTGTAATTTTCGCTTATGTTTGGTGCGGTGCGTTACTTTGTTATTATTGTTGTTTGTAAATTAAAGATTTTTAAAATAGATAAACCAGGATCATTGGGAATAAAATCAAGATGTGCTGTGGACCGCCCCATTTTTGGGCAACCACCAAATATACCTGAAAATGTTTTACCGAAATACAAACAAGCGATGAAGTTTTGTGGTGGCAAGAGGATAAAAAACTCAGCAAGAAAGAGCCAGCATTTTCTGGTATTGCCGAACACGTTGCAATTAAATTGGAGAAAATATGGAAAAAGACTTTAATCCCAATAATTTAACATACAAGAATTATTCAGCTTTTAAAAGCCTATCATGACAAATATAAATATGAAACTTATGAAACCATTTAAGAACAAGCAAAACAGTGAATTTTACAGAAATAAAATTCAATTCTTTAAGAACAAAAGTAAAACTACACGTTTCGATCTTGCAGCATGCAAATGTGACGCTCTGATTAATTGTCTTTGTAGCAAATCTCAAAAAGTGTCTCTGGATGAGCGCGAATTTCTATTAAATCAAAGAGGTCCCAGAAAAATGGTGATAAGCTCGATTGATAGGGAAAACAAAAACAAAAATAATCAGAGAGAACAACGGTAAAAGAAGAAAGTTACCCACGCAAAGACAAAACTTTAGCTCAAGTAAAAAACAGTACCAAGTTTTATGGTCAATCGATCGTGGAAGAACACATACCATTTGTGCATGAGCCAGGGTGCAAATATTTCGGATATGGGTATCCGCTGTCTGGTATATCAGAAAGTATCAAATCCAGCTATTGCATGTGACGAAACAGTCGTAAATACTGGCGTTAAGAGTGATGTAATACGGCTGTTAGGAGAACATATTTAAAAACCGCTTCAGTGGTTTGTATGTCTGCGACATTCAAATGATCTACCCCTTGGACATCAAAAGAAGTATGCCAGTGACCAAATCAAAAAACGTGAGAGTCTTCAAACTTTCTCATATAATAATTTTGATTCAAACGACTACTTTGAGTTAATTAACTAACAAGAATATCATCTTACAGAACCACCTATATTCATATTCTCTAGATTTTCGAGTGACAATCTGCGAGATTTTATTAATAATCCTAACTTAGACCCTTTTAACATTGAGATTTAGAAATATCACTGCCAAAAACAATAGGACGATGTGTCAAGCTTGTGACACAAGCTTCTCTATCAGTTTGTGGAGCGTATTCGAGGGATGGATTTATAAAAATTCGAATTGATTCCAGAAAAACTATGCCTCACTTTAATGCTAAATCGGAAAACATCTTCGAATATAATGCTTTTACCATATTTATTTGTAATATTTATATACCTAATTTTGTACTTTGCTTTATATTTATTTTAGTATTAAAAAACTTGGGTGACATAAGGAAGACGGATAAGTTAGGCTATTTTGTTATAAAAAGATTGTTTTAGTATACTTTTCTTAAGTAAAACTTTTAATTGCCTTGTGAAACCAAAAAATATTTTCCAATTTAAACCGAATTTATTTATTCAAGTTCTATAAGGTATTATATTTCCCTTACAAAAGAAATTCGCATATTAATGTATTTTTTCTAATTTTCAGTTGCCGTGGGGGGCAGAAAATATTTTTTCATTTCAACGCAATTTTACTAAAATACTAAATAGTGTGTTAGGCAACTTTTGTGAGCTATTACATTTTCGTTTCGAAATAAATTTTTTTTTCGTCTGTCAACATTTTTTCAAAATTTTTAACTGTCTTGGGGTGGGAGGGCAGAAGATATTTTCCAATTTCGAAAAATTTTTACCAAAATACTTAACAGTTGATTGGGCAACTTTTGTGAGGTATTAGTTTTCCATCGCAAACAAAATTTTTTCGTCTGTTCACATTTTTTCAAAAGTTTTAACTGTCTTGGGGGACAGAAGATATCTTCCAATTTCGAAAAAATTTTACCAAAATATTTAACAGTTGATTGGGCAACTTTTGTGAAGTATTACTTTTCCATCGCAAAAAAAATTTTTTTTCGCCTTTTTCGATGCACCCTTTTTTTAACTATAGAGATATGGGTTTGTCGTATAGCGAAATTGGCCGTCGTGTTAATTGTACAGAAATGACAGTTACACGTGTGTGTCATGTGTTGACAAACGAAGGTAGAGGAACACGAAGAAGACCAACCGGTACCACAGGGCGTCAAGATAGGTGTTTTCTGGCTCTGCGAGACCGTTTCGCTACTACGCGTCAAATTGCTGACCAATGGTTTGGAGTAGATGGTAGACTTATTACTATACGTACCCTACACCGTAGCATTCGAGCCTTTGGACTGGTTTCATGGTACAATATCGTCTTCCATGATTGTTTCGCACTTTCTATAGATTCGATTATGTACGACTTTTAATATGACTTTTACTGCTTGACTCATAAGGTTTATCAGACGAAAATGGTTGCAGTGGTGTGGGTTAGGCCTTTTTGGTGGTGAGATGAATAATGACTCTAGCCAGTCTTATGGTATTTTTCCTGTGTCATAAGTGCCATTGAATAAAAGGATCGAACTATTTTTGGGCCCAGAATATGTGATTTAATTTAAAACCTGCCATTTTGTTACACCCTGTATATTATATTTTACTCAAGATAAACTTTAAGATTAAAATAAACGGTGTGTTACTAATAATGTATAATAAAAAAGCCTTATTTAATTTATTGTTTCAAATTCAAGCAAAAAATTAATATAAATGCAGATGGTTATCTCCTTTTAACTGGCATTGTGGAAAAAGCCAAAACTAATACAGATATAAATTTTTTTTCCAATATAACCTGTTTTGATATAAATATTCGTTACAAATGTTATTATTATGCAAACTGTATGCACAAGAACATATTGTTTACCATAAAAAACAGTTTTATATTAAACTGAACTTAAAAAATAACGAATATTTGGATCCTAATGATAATTTAAACCAGCGGTTCTCAAACTTTTTGAGTCATGTACCACCTACAGTTCTTTTTATTATTTTTGGTACCACATATACAGGTTGTAACAAAAATACAGCTCATAAATTAAATCACATATTCTGGAACCAAAAATAGTTCGATTGAACCTAACTTACCCTGGTAAAAATATGCACACAAAAAAAAGTTACAGACCTCTGAAGTTACAAAATGAAACTCGATTTTTTCAGATATATCGAACTATTGGAGATTTTTACTGAAAATGGACATGTGGCATGACTATGGCAGGAACATCTGAAAAAGAAATTATAGTGAAATTTGTGCACCCCATAAAAATTTTATGGGGATTTTGTTCCCTTAAACCCCCCCAAACTTTTATGTACGTTCCAATTAAATTATTATTGTGGTACCGTTAGTTAAACACAATGTTTTTGAAACTTTTTTGCCTCTTAGTATTTTTTAGATATACCAGTTTTAATCGAGATGCAGCTTCTTTTTAAAAATGTTAACATAACAATTTTATGGAGATTTTGTGCCTTTACACCCCCCAAATGTTTGAGTATGTTCCAATTAAACTATTATTGCGGTACCATTAGTTGAAAACAGTGTCTTTAAAACTTTTTTGCCTCTTAGTATTTTTCCGATAAGGCACCTTTTATCGAGATGTGGCTTCTTTTTTAATATGGTTCAAAATATACTTATAAAATCTGTAATTTATAAATAAATTTTCATATTATTATAGGGTCTCTATAATCGTACTTAACAGTATACAAATATGTGGTGGATTTGACAAATATTCAAAATATTTCGATAAAAACTAGTTAGAAAAATTACTAAGAGGCAAAAAAGTTTTAAAAACATTGTGTTTAACTAATGGTGCCACAGTGATAATTTAATTGGAACGTACACAAAAGTTTGGGGGGTTTAAAGGAACAAAACACCCATAAAATTTTTATGAGGTGCAGAATTTTTTTTAATATTTTGCTGTCATAATAATGCCACATGTCCGTTTTCAATAAGAAAACTCAAATAGTTTTCGATATATTGGAAAAAATCGATTTTTATTTTGTAATATCAAAGGGCTGTAACTTTTTTTTGTGTGCATATTTGTACTAGGGTAAGTTAGGTTCAATCGAACTATTTTTGGTTCCAGAATATGTGATTTAATTTATGACCTGTATTTTTGTTACACCCTGTATTTTTAGAGTGTATTATGAAGACTTACTACTATTACTACTATTTTAATTTTTTTTGTGTTTTGTGTACCACCGCAAGTAATGAACTGTACCACCAGTGGTACATGTACCACAGATTGAGAATCGCTGATTTAAACCATTATTATAGACCAGGGCGGATTTGTGAAAAAAGGTCCATTTTTGAATGTGCGAGGTGGCATTCGGATTTTTGCAGATAAAGTTTGGTAATGACTTCAACAATAATAATTGACTTATGCTCCTTCTCAAATATGCCCGGAACATTAATAAAAGAATTAAATATTTAAAAATTTCGAAAAACATCGATTTCTTTCTACTTTCTTTGCTTATAACTTTAAAACGATTCATTTTGGAACAATGTCGTATGGAAATAAAATAAAGATAATTGAATTTTGTATGATAAACGACTGGTTAAAAATGTCTTAAATTATTACCCTTTCTGCAAAATAGCAATAAATACAAAATAAGTGGGCAATATAAGCCTGTTTTTATTCAATGTTTTTCAACCACTTTGATTGCATTTAGAACTTTCATAATTCGCTTAGAAAATTCTTAAAACATACTTAAATCGTTCACCAAATTTTTTATTAAAATCGACAGGATAGATTTTGCAGAATAATTTTGCAATCTAATTTGTTTTTAAAAAGTTCAAATTTTTTAAAAACATTCTGAAGAAAAAGTAGACCATTTAGAAGTTTGCTAATATTTTTACATATAAAGAAGTTTTCTACCTATCTAATACACTTTACAGAATTAAAATAGGATTATTTAAGCGGCCTCAGCAATGTTTTAAAGTTATAAACAATTTTTTGGCTTATAAACAAATACAGTGAGAACGTTTGAGTTGGCATAAATTCATTTTCTTGAGAAAGGCTATTCAATTTTGTATTCACTAATATAAACATTAACATAACTATTCATACAGGGTTTAAATTAAAAAAAATTGAATTAAATTAGAGTGGAACCCCGATAAGTCGGCCCCCGATAACCCGGAAGTCCGGCTAACCCGGACCGATTTTCACCAGATAAACATTTCAACAATAAAAATGTACTATCCGTTGCAAGATAATTCGGATGGAATTCCCCAGATTATTTTGTGCTTGATATCGGCCCAGTATCTTAATCTGGGGAATTCCGTCCGAATTATCTTGGAAGGGATAGTATGTAATATAAGTTAATGTGTATTTGTGTAATTTGAACTATGTATACGATAGTAAAAATGATCCATGGCACACGGCGGTGGCGGCATGTCCGCGATGGCGGAGCGACGGTCATTATCTCGGATTTATCGGAAACAACAGGCACCTGTTATTCCTTTATTTATTTCAAACTGTCTTAGCATTGTTTAAAAAAGGTTAAAAGACTATTTAAAAAATTCTTTTTTAAACAATTGTCTTAGTTTCCATTGTTCATAACATCGTTCCGATTGTGACTGTATTGTGTGTAGTACAGTCTTGTATTGTTTGCTTCCGTTTGCTTAGGTTTGTGTTTGCGTGTTTTTAATAATTTAGATGTGTAGGTACTCCGGCTAACCCGGATTTTCGATAACCCGGATCGACCGCGGTCCCGATTAATCCGAGTTATCGAGGTTCCACTGTAGTTCCAATATTTAGATAACGTCATCACACCCAGATGGATGACGTCACTAGTATGATATTTATGCCAAAAAAATTTAATTTAAAAATAAAAATCGATCTGTTTCGGGATTTGCCTCCAGAGTCTCCCATTCTCAAGAAAATGAATTTATTCCAACTCAAGCGTCCTCACTGTATTTGTTTATGTTACCGTTAAAACCTGATTTCAGTTAAAACCCGAATTTACTAGGAAAAACTAGTTTTAACTATGCGCTTTAGACAATTCTAGTTTTAACTAGTCAAAACTAGATTTGACTGCTACATTCAGTTAAAACTAGAAATCCCGAACGGATTTCATTTAGAGTAGTTTATATTAGTTCAAAGTAGCTTTTTTTGGAATTACTGGCGAATATGTACCAGTTAAAATAATTGTTGCAAGAGACAAGTATGTATTACGGCTTGTTCGGGGTAGTGTTAATGACGAAGGCGGCCGGTCGGTAGCAAAGTAGTGTGTGAAACAAACTAACTGTTGATTGTTTTGCATCGTTTTTATTGGTTATAGTATAGTACACCACTGTGTGTTATTCACCATTAGTGATAATATCGAAGATCAGATTGAGAGCAGAGATATAAGAACGTGAAAAGAACGTGTTTTGGAAATGATTCTACAAATGGAAGAGACAGAGAAGAAAGAAAGTCACTATAATGTTGTGACCAAAAGCATATATAATAAATTAATGGTCGAAGTACAAGATGCGGAACTGTCTGACAAGAAAACACCATTACAAAATCGAAGATTAAAATGATTTAGAATTGTTTAAGTTGGCGAGATAAAAAAGTCAGCTTCTAAAATTGATCCCATCCAATATTATGTACCTGTCGAAAATATTTTTGCTGTTTTTCA
The DNA here is from genome assembly GCF_917563875.1 of Diabrotica virgifera virgifera. NCBI lineage: Eukaryota > Metazoa > Arthropoda > Insecta > Coleoptera > Chrysomelidae > Diabrotica > Diabrotica virgifera. Next base: position 237,615,615 of record NC_065448.1, read on the forward strand.
AAATAATGGAAAATAAAATAATGTTGCTATTTTTCATGGAAATCGGGATAGGTTGAAGCCTGAAACCGCCAGGAAATAGGCAAATATAACTTGGTATTGATACGATCAATACTTTTATACCAATCTGTGAAACCTGCCAACGGAAGAAGAGTAAAAATATAAAAACGTTGTGTCCAAACCTATATTTTATTCAGAAATGAATAGTCGCTGTCGGGTAGATTTGATCGATATGCAATCACAAGAGAATCGTATATAAACTACTCTAAATGAAATCCGTTCGCGATATCTAGTTTTAACTGAATTTCGCAGTCAAATCTAGTTTTGACTAGTTAAAACTAGAATTGTCTAAAGCGCTTAGTTAAAACTAGATTTTCCTAGTAAATTCGGGTTTTAACTGAAATCGGGTTTTAACGGTAACATTTATAAGCCAAAATATTGTTTATAACTTTAAAACAGTGCTGTGGCCGCTTAAATAATCCAATTTTAATTCTGTAAAGTGTTTTAGATAGGTAGAGAACCTCTTTATATGTAAAAAATTAGCAAACTTCTAAATGAACTACATTTGTTCTGAAAGTTTTTAAAAAATTTGAATTTTTTTTAAAATTTAGATTGCAAAATTATTATGCAAAATCTATTAGGTCAATTTTAATGAAATTTGGAGGAAGGTTTAAGTATGCTGTAAGAATTTTCTAAGTCAATTATGAAGGTTGTATGTACAACCAAAGTGGTTGAAAAACACTGAATAAAAACATACTTTTTTGCCCCCTTATTTTCTATTTATTGCTATTTTGCAGAAAGGGTAATAATTTAAGACATTCGAAAGCAGTCATATATTATACAAAATTCAATTATCTTTATTTTCTTTCCCTACGACTTTGTTCCAAAATATTCTTAAATATTTAAATTTTTTTATTAATGTTCCGGGCATATTTGAGAAGAAGCATAAGTCAATTATAATTATTGAAGTTGTCATCCTGCCTACTAAATTTTCTTTTTTTTCACCCCTGTAACTTATTAAAATAAACAATATATAAGTTTTCTGGGACTTTTGCACCTCGGTAATAACGTAATCTTTCATTCTGCGTTTAAATTTTTCAAAAATACTTATTAGTTTTCAGATGATTTGAAAAAAATTATTGCATTTAAAAAGCGTTGGAGCCAAAATTTTCCTCTTGCCCCCTTAAGAAGTCAACATAGCTTAAAAATACTGACGATAAATATAATTTTAAAATTTTATACTTTAAACCTACACCGGAATGTTCAGATTACCGGTAAGGGGTTTTGTTTTATTTCAAATATGATAAAGTAACATTTAATTTCAATTTTAAAAACAAATTTGAGAAAGGCTTTCAAACTGAAGGATAAAAGGTCAAAAGTTAATTTTATATTTCTGATTTTCGTTAATTTGATATTTTATAAAATTTAATTATACAAGAAATGAGTAATCAAAAACAAAGATCTCAGGTATTGAAATAAAATTCATTTTAATTATTTTGTAATTAAGTGATGGAATCGACCGTTCCTTGATGGAAGTTCATTTTGTCTTAATAAAACACTGAATATTTTGGTTTCTATACTTCACAAACATAATTATAGCCGCTACTTTGATTTCTCTCCTTTAATCATCTCTTTCTTTCAGGAAATGCTTCTTATTTTTCTTGCAGTACCGTTTCCTATCGGGGGTTGGCTACCATTACAGCAATCGTAACTTTGTTGGTTGCAAAGATGAACAATTGTATTGAACTGCACCCATACCACTCCCTTAAATTTCGCAATCAGGAAATTCTTCTACGTCCCACATTTCTCTTTCCCGAGATTTTTCCTTGGATTATGAGTATTAACAGGGACTTTTCCCCTCTCATTATGTGGCCTAGATATTCAGGAAATGCATCTATGCTCAAATCCCCATGAGTGTTTACATATTCGAGATCTACCAAATTGTCTATTTATAATACCAGATTAATGTTCACTTATTCTAACGATTAATGGTCTTGATGTTTCACCTAAGTAAAAATGTTGGCCAAAATGTTGGTAAAAATTTTATAAGTAAAATTCTTGGTTCTTTCTTGTTCATTGTTCATTGAGTTTAATTTTTGGAGAAAATAGATTTCAATGTGTTTGTTATGTTGAATTTTATTTAAATGTTAAATTTTTTCGATAATATTTCCTTTTATTATTAATTAAACGCATTTCTTTACTTCAATAGTTTGCATCAAATCTTTAGAAGCTAATTTGACTGACTTTTTTTCAATGCAAATGAATGAAAATTTGCAGACATGCATTCGCGGGAACAATACACGAATAGTCAATAATTTTTTTTATGTTTATTTATTGTTTAAAAAAACATGTTTAATGGAAAATGCTTAAATTTTCTTGTTTTTTACAATGTAGAAACTTGATGTATTGTAGCTAATGATATGAACTATACATAATTTCACTTTTTACGTTAATTCAAATTTTGAACGCTTATATATTTGTTTATATATAAATCGGCGTTTATTCGTGTCAAATTTCAATACAATACGAAACAAAACTTCAACCAAAACTCGAATTCAAAAAATTCGTGTTTTTATCGTAGTCTTAGAAAAACCAGCGGTAGAGACGTTTTGTGCTACAATTAACATTAGAATTCGTTTTATCTTATTAATTAAATAAACGCTTTTCTTTAGTTCCATCGTTTGGGTCAAATCTTTGGACGTTAATTTGACTGCCTTTTCTTCAATGCAAATGACTAAAAATTTGCAGACAAATGCATTCGCGAGAACAAAACACGAATAGTCAATAAAAAATTTTTTGTTTATTAATTGTTTAAATAAAAAACGATTTTAACGGAAAATGCTTAAATTCTCTTGTTTTTTACAATGAAGAAACTCGAAACTTTTACAGATTGTAGCTAATTATATGAACTATACATAATTTTACTTTTTACGTTAATTGTTTACGTTATGCTTATGCTTCATTAATAAACAATAAAGTTTCAAATTTTTTGCCGATTCCGACTACTTTTCATGTTTGTACATCATAATGTTTTATACCAGAGGTGTAACCAGGATGATCATAAGGGGGGGTTACATCTACTTGAAGGTCTCTGGGGGATATGGAATTATAATGGTGTTAAGCGTATAGAGCTCAAAGTACATCCAAAAGGGGGGGGGGGTTAAAACCCCCAAAACCACCCCCTGGCTACGTCTATGTTTTATATATATTTTAATAAACATGACGATATATTTTAATGTTTGAAAAGTGTAAGACTATAAAGTAAAAAATAAATAATATGAAAAAATTATTTTTAAGAAACGCTTTTCTTTAGTTACGAGTGACTAAAATTAAACATATAAAAAACAAACTGAAAATGCTAGATTATCATAACGAAAACTTTGTTTATTTACGTATTTTAATTCATAATATGGAAAATTGCTATTATGAAAAGTAGTTTAGAATTAATAATTATGTTTTAATGTGCAATTATGTCATTCTAATTTAAATGTTATGAACTATAAAGGTAGTTTACTCTTGATCGAAATTCATATTTTTTTAATACCTCGTATAAAATTAATAAAATTTTAAATTTGATGGTTGTATCATAAATCTTAGAACATGAAGAGCTTTTTATGAAGAAAAACTTTTCTTCGTCAAATTAAAAATAAAAGAGTTATAAATTAAAATGTTGTTGGTATCCATAATTTGAGATTCTTTGAAAATCTTCAAATATTTTTTCCATTATTATTAGAAGGATGTAATTGCACATATCAGATCATATTTTTTATACCAAACAATATTATTTCATATACTGTCTGTTCGCTAAACTCAGACAAAATTGGCTAGTGATTTTAGTCAATAATTTTGCCAATTTGGCAAAAAAATGATTACTGATTAGTTAATAATTACTAAATAATTAGTAATTTTGCCAATTTTGGCAAAATTCGCAAAAAACAAAAAAATTACCTACTAAAATCACTAGCCAGTTGTGTCGAGTTTAGCGAACCGACTATATATTAATTTCATAGCAAATGGAACAGTCCATTTATCATATATCACTCGTAACTAAAGAAAAGCGTTTCTTAAAAATATTTTTTTATATTTTTTTAATTAATATGGTATTTTTATTTTACTCGAATTTTTCCTTGTGAATGTTATAATGATATAGTTACATGTGTTATATGAATGCGTTTAAAAATAAATCATATGCTATGACTTTTTTGAAGAGTTATTACTATAACTATCTTCCAATAAAGTCGTCCCAGGAATTGTGAATTTTCAGTATGAATGAGTCAGATAAAATTAAATTATTAGAAGAATTTTTTACCAAGCAACAAAAACAAAATTTATTTAATTTATTATTATTTTATTTTGAGAACGATTTACGAGGGAGATACTTTTAAAGTAAAATTGTGGCTTATTCACAACAAAAATAGTAAATCTACAAAATTTATTACAATTTATTACCAATACAGCTGTTTCTGAGCTGTAGTGATAATAAATTTTAATACATTTTGTGGAAGTGTAGAAAACAAAAGTTCTCAGTAATTCATTGATAGATATTTTCAATTTTTTTTTACAAAAACGTTTAGGGTATCAGTTACAGAGATTTATTAGAAATCAACATTAGTCACCCACTGTTCATTTTAAAAAGTGATTGAATTAATATGAGTGGGAATTTAAAAATACAAAGGCCTCCTGATTTCTTTGTCCAACAGAATATAGGGATCAACTCCAGTGTTATCCAGCATGTCATATTTCTACACCAAACGAATTGTTTACCCATCAATATTTAATTGTGCCTATGTCAAGGAAAATTAATCAAATCACAATCATAATTAATGTCGGTATTAATTCAATTGAGATATGTATCTGTTGGAATTATTACTAATTAGTTTACACTGCATATAATATGTGTAACTCCGTACAATAAACAGTGGATAAAAACAGTATTTAAATAATGATTCTACAATAAAATCAAAAAAATCTCGGCAATGAAAAATGAGTTTATATTTGAAATATAAAAGTAACTTATCCAAAAATAATCACGCAGAAAATGCATATTGTTTTGAAAGACATTAAATGTACATATTATTAAAAAATAATATGTCCATCAAAATTTGAAGTCCAATATGCTATAAAAAACTCAAAATCGGGCAAAGCCCTTCCTCCAGGTAAAGTTCACATCGAGTTAATAAAACTTATAAGTAGGTACCTTCTTCCTGTGGTGCTTTCTCCTGTAGTGGAGGTTAGCGACTACATTGGCAAATGTGTCTCTGCCCAATGCGGCTCTAAACAAAGATGTTGAATCAAGACTGGCCCAGTCTCTGATATTTCTAAGCTATGAAATCTGGCGCCTACCGGGACCCCGTTTTCCTTCAATCCTACCATGAATGATCAGTTGCGCGGAGCGGTACTTTTCGTTTCTAATTATGTGTCCCAGGTAGCTAACTTTTCTGACTTTGATAACTTTTAGCAGCTGCCTATCTGTACCTATTCTCCTCAGAACATTTTCGTTGCTGGTATGGGTTGTCCAAGGTATTTTAAAGATTCTTCTATGAAGCCAGAGTTTAAAGCTTCTAACTTGTTCATCAGTATTATGTTGAGTGCCTAGGCATCCGTTACATACAAAAGTATTGACCACAAGTATTGACCAATTGATATTAATGCTTCTGTTACAAAATAAGCTTTTCATTTTGGTAAAACCTTGTCGGGCTACCTCTTTTCTCGTTCTTACTTCTTGTTTATAATCGAGTTGATTGTTGAACCAGCAACCAAGATATTTGTATTGGTTTACGTATTCAAGCTGTTGGTGGTTCACATATTTGGAAGAAGTAAATTTTTGTTCCTTGATATTTTCATAACTTTGGATTTCGCAGTATTGATCTTCATCCCCATTTTTTCACAACTCTCAGTAACACTATTTAACAGTATCTGAAGACTATGGTCCGAATCAGTCATTAATACCGTGTCATCTGCATAGAGGATGTTATTTACTCTTTGCCCGTTTATCCTTATTCCTTCTGAAGAGTGCGATAAAGCGTTCGCAAATATTACCTCAGAGTAGAAGTTAAACAGTATCGGCGATAGCAAACCTCGTGGTATTTCAATTGGCCTTGACGTGTTACCATTGGTCTTTATGATTGCTGTCTGATACCAATAAATAGCTTCTACAATTATTTTAGAACCTCTTTTGTTGACTCCGATGTCGTTCAATCTTTCTATCAAGCTCCTGTGCTGCATCCAGTCGAACGCTTTTTCGAAATTTATACAACAGACAAAAAGGTCTGATTGCTGTTCTTTGCACCTTTGTGCCAGAGTTTGAAGACATATAAGGTTTGTTCTAGCATCAGTTTCAAACGGTTTGAAACCATCAGCGAATAGTCGACCAGCGCGAGTAGAGGGGATAGTACTGGTGACTCTATTATGTTCTCTCACTGACCAACTGTTTGCTGACGGTTCTTGACTAGTTTGACTGTTTGCTAGAACAAACCTAATATTGCTTCTCGTGTCTCCATACCTTTCCTGAAGCCAAATTGTTCTTGACCGGTGATCTCGTCATATATTCGTCACATCTTGTATGTATTCTGTATAAGTAGTTTTATGAGAATAATTTGAGGGCAATACCTATGCTCTTAAAAAAAGAATAAAAGGAAGACCTAGAAGGAGATGGTGGGATGACTTGGAAGACGACACCTGAAAACTATGATTGTATTACAATGAAGAAAGGCACTAGGCAGGTCTGAATGGAAAGACATAGCCAGACAGATCTAGGATAATGATGCCAAAAGAAACAGAAAGAACTGTGCTCTTTAACAACATATCTTATTCTTCTTCACATGACATATCAGAATTATCCGACGTTGGCGGTCACTATTGCGAAGGTTTCTCGATCTTCTGCAATATGGAATAATTATCCTGCATTTGATATCTGAGTCCATTCACTAATGTTTTTTAACCAAGAAGCTTGTTTTCTTCCCACACTTCTACGGCCCTTTTATTTTGCCATTAACCCTAATAACACCAAACATTCCATGTATGTTCCTAGAATGTACACACAGGATATTGAAAACATTCCTGAAATATCCTCAAAAGCAAAAGAATGTCCCCTAAATGTCCCAGAAAAGTCCTCTGTCAGCATTTTATACATTCCTTGAATGTCTTGTTGGAACATTCCATGAATGTTTACGAATGTTTTTTGGACATTCACAGTATATTTTTTATATATTCCCTGTATATAGTCGCTGATATGACAATACCTCCGATTTGTTTTTTCATGAGTTTTGTAAGAGAGGCGAAAAACTTTTTTTACAGTCACCTCCTATTTTCATATGATATTTTTTGACATGTTTTGTAGTAAATTCAACTATATATTTACTACAAAACATGTCAAATTTTACATGTGAAAAGAGGAGATGACCCTAAAAATGGTTTTTCGTCTCCTACAAAATTCATGAAAAAGCAGATAGGAGGTATTGTCACATCACCGACGATATACCAGAAGTATTTATATGTGTCCATACCAAATAATACATCCTTGATAAATATAAACATTTTTATTGCACAAAATCTTGTCATATATTTTTTCCATAATCATCACTACGATGATGATTCATTGTATTGAATTTTACATTACAAATATTACAATCTGGTCATAATTGACCAATGAGCAATTTTAATTTAACCTAAATTACTACTGTTTCTTAAAATGAAGAGCTTACCCCATAGCGTCTCTTATCTAATTCAACAAGATCCTGCACTATTCTAACATACACAGGCACACAAGTACTGTGCTCTGCTTTTCACTACCACCTATCACTCAAACTAGTTCAAAAGGCTTTGTCCTCTTCAATCTTCTAGTTTTCCCAGTAGTATCGAGGAGCTGGATTTCCTCAATATTGTTGTAGGTACTTATGAAGTTGTTGCTCGTGACTTCCAACTTTAAAAACAAATCAGCTGTAAAATATTTATATGCCTGAAGGCTTTTGTATGCTTTCATCTGCTTCTTAGAGTAGTAACTTTGAGACTCCACCAAATATATATTGATGTGATCTTGATTTTTGATATGAGATAATATTCTTATATGTCACTTAATTTAATCAATGTATTAATACTAATCTAATTAATTAACCAGATCACATATCAATATGTTTTCAATCTCAGGGCGAATTATAAATTAATTACTTACTTTCGTGGCTTCTAAATATTTCTTAATGGTTCCTAATCGGGATAGAAAAGAAAAGAGTAAAAAAAATACACATATGGGTTACAATTATAATCAAAATATTTTTTATTTTATTTAAAAGGCAATCAATGCTTAATATTTGCTATTTCTTATTATTCTTAAACATAACATTTACAAATGGGAATCTTATTTCCTTTTGGTTTTCAATTGAAAGTTTTTATTAACATTTAACTATTAGGAGTTATTAGGAACAACTCTATTTAAGTTTGATGAAGCTTTTCTGATATAATTGATTATGTTATTCAATTTTTTATGTGGAATTTAATACGAAAAAACCCATACATTTATGTCCAAACAAATGAGACTGACCTTTTCCTGGTGAACTGAAAATGTCCTCACACAAAACCCGTTTCCTGCTATCCTTGGCTGCGATCAAACCTCGTCCTGGCTTCCAGTAATGTTCTCCTTTGAAAAACTAGCTCGAATAGATCTCGTTCATGCTTCTGTCGTGATGCTGTGTTCTACCTTTTTCGAAACTGCTATCAGCTACCGGGACACTCTTGGCTCAAGGAGGTTCTTTTACTCTCGACCTGGCCTACTTCTCGTTCCACGATAGATACTCCACACTCACGGAACTACACCGGCTTTCTCACTCTCCGTACACTACCGTCTACTACTCGACTTCACTTCTCGACAGCTCAAAACATTCTGATCTCACTTTGTCATTCATTCACCTACTTTCTAAATATCCCTTCCAGATTCACAAATCAATCTTCCACCACCAACTCTCATTCGCAGTATTCCCCAAAACCAATTTTTAATCTTTCTAAATATGCTTAATGGATTTCAAAAGAAAATATTTAATTCCCATTCTAAACTTACTTTCTATTATTTACAAATTTTAATGACCTATTCTCTCTTTCAAATGAGTCTTATTCAGCATAGGCTAATGATCGAAACCTTCCGCGAAAAACGATAATGAACTATCATCTATTTCACTGAGTTTTATTTAGCATAGGCTAATGATCGACCTTCCGCGAAGAAACGATAATGGTACGCGTCATTCACTTTGTTTATTCTAAGCACATTGTTCCGAGTTTCGTACGCTTATTCTAATCACTTCTTAAAATTACATATAACAATTTGTTGTATACATGTTGTTCTAAATTTATATGCCCGTGGTTGAGAAAATTGAAAATATTTTATATTAAAGTGAATTTTGTCTATAGTTATCAAATTTTAATTTTTATATCAAATAGAAATATAACAATATGTACAAATATCTATAATAGTAATTTGGTGAAATGCACTTTACTGCAAAATCCAATTCTGACTGAATTGTACATGGATCTAAATCCCCAATTATTTTCAGCTTCAATAAATATCTAAAACAATAAAAGAAATAATGTTATTGCTTGCAATGCAAAATTCATCAATATTGATAAATATCAGAGAAAAATGAACAGTACATAAAAATTGTTTCCCTTACCTTCCTCTAACATCTGGAGTTTCCAATAATATTTTTCTTAAATAATCACTTTGCATTGTGGTAAAATTTATAAAGTTCACAAAATACAGCACACGAAATCCAAATGAATCCAAAATGGACAAAATACGACGATAAACAATAAAAAATAGATATTACTTATTACAAACATAACCTCTGAACCTCTGTAACTTTTTGTATGCCAACCAGGAGTCACGTGGTTTGGATTGCCTATTAATACATAGATACACGATCGGCAAATTTGAAAATAAACGCAAATTGAATAGTAAATGGCCTCTCTTAAAATATAGGACATTGGTAGTATGTTCATAGAATGTCTTCTGGTAACATTCCACCAATAATTTAATCAGATGTTCACCGAATGTTTCTTGAATGTCCAGGACATTCAAACAATAATAGAACTTTGATAGTACATTCCTGGAATGTTTTGTGTTGTTGGGGAAGAATCAGTTGTAAACAACATATACATATCCTTTAACTTACTAAGGTGAAAATGTTATAAACCGAGTAGGGAAGATGTCCCTAGTACCGTTGGATTCGATCAGGAGAGAAACACATGCTAGGACGTAGTATCCAAAGTATGGATTATATGACCCGCATGGCCCCTGACCCGGTCGCATACTAACTAAAACCACTCCTTCTTCGGACAAGACACCTCCGAACCAGTTCAATCGGTGAACTAAACATTGGGATGCCTTCTTTTTACTGTGTCTTATCCTTAAGGACGTTGGCCATTACATTTGCCCAATAATTAATCTTATTTGCAGCCGCCCTGAATAGCTCTATGGAGGTCATATTCGTCCATTGTCGTAGGGTTTTAAGCGAAGAGTTGCGTCTTCTTTCTGGTCCCTTTTTGCTATTGACTTTGCCTTCGATTATAAGTTGAAGCAGTTCATAGTTTTGATTTCTTACGATGTGACCAAAATGTTGTGTTTTCCGTTCTTTTATTATAAATATAAGAGCTCTCTTTCCTTATTCATCCTCCGCAAGACTTCTGCATTTGTCGTAGGGCTAATGTAGGATATTCTGAGCATTTTACGGTAGCACCAGAGTTCGAATGCTTGGATTCGTTTTTGTCTTGCCTCTGTCATTGTCCAGGATTCAATACCATAGGGCAAGGTGGAGAAAACATAGCACTTAAGTGTTCTAGTTCTCAATGAGATATCCAGCTGGCGGTTGCATATAACTTTTTACATTTTGTAAAACACTGTATCTACGTGCATTTTCCAGACGTATTTTTATCTCTAGTGAGTCCCAAGTTTCATCAAGGTTAATTCCAAGGTACGTTATTCTTGTTACTCTTTCCAGATCTGTTTTACCCTTTTGTTTTGGTGATTGCTGATAACCACCGCTTTTCTGCCGTGCTAGGCCCAAAGGCGGTAACTAACATTTCACAAAATGGTGGCAAAATCGATTTCAAAATTGAGTGTTAAAATTTTGGCCCGTAAGGGATTTATGGACTAGCTAATAGTTTTTATGCATGGATATATGCCCCAGTTTATTAAGGGAACCATTAATTATATTTTAAAACAAAGTTTTATATAAAAAGAGGTAGATACCGCTAAAATGTTTTATCAAAACTTACTATAAAACTAAGCCTATTAGCGGTATGTGGTTTACAGTTGTGATAGATATGAAATAAAAAGCTTTTCTGTGTATTACAGTTTATTAAATTGAAAGAATTAAAGTACTATTAAATGTTATTATTTTGTTGAGCTACAATATTACAACAACAAATTGACAATATTTAGTTGTAGTTATATCTGTTTCTTTCAAGAGTCAATAAATACATATTGGTTCATTAATATTAATGTTATATTTGTGATTCAATATAGACAATTTAATAGACCACCAAACAACATAATTTGTGTCTGGTACATATACAAAACCTATTTAGTATTACAATACATTGGTATTACCTCATAATTAACATTTTTTATAAAATCTTTTATAGCGCGTCTAATAATTTGGGCAGAACTGTACTTATACTAAACAGAATTCGTTCAGATTTTTATAGATGTTTAAACATCTGCTGAAGCGTTTTAAAGAACTCTTCAACTGTGAATGTGATTGTAAACCATACTTTTGACTTTCTCAGCTATTTTTATTTTGTTTCTTAGCGACAAAGGTTTGCTATTTTACGACAGGCCTGAGTTATTATAGAGCTTCAAGATTTTTATGATCGCCGACACCTGCCCTAAAATTATTATGTATTGTTATATTATTGGGTATATTTCACAATATTATATTTGGGAAAATACCATAATTTACAGTAATTAGCGCAAATTTTAACATTTTATTAGTTGTATTGTACAAACTAGTTATATGTTATGATTAAAATATGATGACCATTGTCTTTTAGACCGAAAAATACCTAATTATGGGATATATAAGATTTTTAAAATATGCAAACAAATTTTTGGATTATTATCCAGGTACCTGACGCATTCTTAGAAAATTTATAAAGAAATAAAACCAGCATTTTTATATAAAACTTGCGTAAAGAATTCTCAAAAGATTAAATAAAGATATCCCAAATCTACAATCCCGTATCTATAATAGCATTGTATAACTAGACTACTAGACATTATCTAGTTAAACAATGATATTAGCTTGTATTTAAACAAAAAAAAAATGCAATCAATGGGACTGCTAATTCTAATCCCATGTACGACCAACAAAGGGTTTCAACATACAGAAAACTGAAACAAACCTTGAAACAAAGTATGAAACAAACCTTGCGCCTGTAGAGGCTGAACATAGTTTTTTTTTCACCTCTTGTAATTGCTTTACAATCAATTTTTCTCTTTCTACAATATTGTCTTCAGTGGTATCACCTCGTGGTTCACAACTCTTACTCGACTCTACTTGATTTTCTAAAAAAACATAATACCTATTTTAAGTCTCTTTTTCTAAAAATGTTTGTGGACAGCGTGTGGATATATTATTAAGTTTTTAAAACCTAATTAAAAAAAAGACATATTTTTTAAATATGAAAATCTCTTACTGCCTAATTCAAGATATAAAAAATCATCCACTTGGGGCAGATTCATATTGTTTAGGACAACATAATTTGGTTAATTCTTGAAATATTATAAACAAAAATGAAAATACATTTCAATAGATATAATAAACTCGAAAATTTCTTACCATCCTCGCTAATTATTTATTTTACTAACTATCTAATGCCATCCCCTCTTTGTGAACACACACACACAACTCTTTTAACTAACACAATAATTTATTCTAAAGTTAGGCCGAATTTACTTTGTAATACTAAGGCGATTTGGCGGTTTCTAAATGTAGGCGTAGCATTCTTGAAAGTAGATTAGCGGTAAGTGCAATATGCTAAGGTATATGGACGGCAACTGTAGCAGATACCGTCAGAACGCCATAGTATTTAACATTTGCCGCCAAATGGCTTAGTATTTTAACTGAAAAGTGTAGATACCGCTAACAAAATTGCAATTTTATTTAAAATATAATGCTTCTACAACTCCAAAAACTTTATAAATATATACTAAATACCCTATTTTACCTAAAAATACAAAAATCTCATTTTCGATAAAAAATCAGTTCCCGCCTTTGAGCTTAGCATGGCAGTTTTGTCTTCTATGTATTCAATCTCATTTAAAATTTTCTAGAGGCTTGCCTTGCGCATTCTGAAAATTCGGGAGGAAAACTGAAAAAAAAGTACCTAAAAGCTAAAACAAACACTTAAAATACGTTTAAGTGTAAAAATCATGTAAAAAAGTGTCAAATATAATGTATACTACTCGCATTTAATTGCCATTATAATGGTCGTATTCTATAGCCGCTACGCGGCTCATGTCCTATCCCTCATACTCGCATCCTAATGACTATCATTACGATGCTCGTTGCATGATATTCTATGATATTGAGGAGATAAATTTGGAATCTAAAAGAAAAGGCTTCTGTACATCCAATGTTATCATCACGCCTTTTTCATTGAGCTCTAATTTTAAACTCAAGCAGTGGCGTAACAAAATCCGTCGGGGCCCTCCGCAGAATTGGAAATGGGGCCCCCTTTAAAAAATTACTAAATGCGACATGTGTAACAAAAACTTATATGTGTTTTAGCCCAGTAAATGAACGTGAAATACGGCGAGTTAATACTTTTCGGGTTATTTACGAGTGAAAATGTTCAACATTGTTTAACAAAAAATCACGTTTTTAGGCGGTTTTTCGTAATTAACTCAAAAAGGAATTGTTCGTAAGTAGCAAAAATATAGCTTATACAAAAATGAAGTCTATCGACCAAGTACTTGCAAATTTGTAGCTCATGAAAAAATGTTCTTATTCGTCAAATTTTAAATCGAATATTTCAACGTGAAATAACCAAAATACGAAGCAATTTTCGGGGAAAACTCATTAAAACTTTTTTAAAGTGTTTGAAAAATTTTAGGTATTTTTACTTTTTATAAAAATTTCTATCATTAAAACTAAGCGAGTTACGCTCAAAACAAAATTAAAGCCTTTTTTGGTAAAAAAAATTGTGAAAATCTCCCAATAATTAGCACCCTAAATGAAACTAACTATTACCGCTTTACAAATTACTTTACTTTTTTTATATGACCTGTAATTTTAACAGCCATATCTTAAGGCTATGGGTACATAATTCGCAAATATTTTACGGCTATCCCTACCTTTTTTGTCTTTACATGGCAAATTACGTGTAGTAAAATTCACACTGGTATGGATATGTACATATTACTAGAATGTCATTCTACTTGACAATGTCATAACTAGCTTAAAGAGATGGCTTTTGAATGTTCTTGGATAACTGTTATTTTTTGTATAATTGCAAATTATTAATTCAGTTAATAAATGTGATAATTTTTTCACTAGTTATGTATTCAGTGATTGTAATAATTTATATGTACCTATAACAAAAACTAATACTCAATCGAGAAAAAAGGAAAAGTGTTAAAGTGATTTTTTAATAATATATTGTTACTATGGAACGCTTACAATTTTAAACATCTTTAACAACAAAATACTTGGATCACAGAATATACCTTGATGTATTCTCTGCTTCTATCTTCCATAAATAATACACAATAAATAACTTTATAAAGTTCACCTCTTAAATCAATTATTTATCAAATACACTATATATCAATATTATTTAATCAACAACTAAAAATATTCCCGATTCATGTCAAATAATTATTTAACATTGTCACTGATTGTCAGTGTCTGACTGACAATATTCTATTCGACTAGGTGCATTGTATGACAAAGATAGATTTGGAAAATATTACCACGGACATTGTGTTCATTTTTTTCGAATCCTGCAAAAAACCAATAAATATTTTTGAAAAATCTAAACGCAGAATGAAAGACTAAATTATTACCGAGGGCCGAAAGTCCCTTAGAATAAATACAAAGTTTATTTTGAATGAGATATTTGAAATTAAAAATAACACTAAATTTTCTCTTAGTTTTTCACCCCTGTAACTTATTACAATAAACATTATAGAAGTTCTCAGGGACTTTCGGCCCTCGCTAAAAACGTAGTCTTTCATTCTGCGTTTAAATTTTTTAAAAATACTTATTAGTTTTCTCAGGATTCGAAAAAAATGAATCCCCATTTGAATAGCATTGCAGCCGAAAAAACGTACCGATCCTCTTAACCAATTTTTGTCTTACAGAAAAACAAATTAAAACCAAAATATTTATAAAAGCAAAATCTACATTCCTTTACTCTTTTGTACCGTTCAGCACAAAGCTAAAAACTTTTTTCTCGTAGCAAGCGGGATTTGTGTTTGAAATTAAAAACATTTGAACTGCAAATATATAAATTTATATTATTTTAAATTCTCAACGGGGGCTCTCTGGATCTGCCCTTGCTAATACTTTTTAAGTTATTTTGAAAATAGGGCATTTTTCTGAAATAAATAAATTTTTTTACTATAAAATCCATTTTTTTCAAAAATAAGAACTTCGAACCGATCCAACTCAGGGGGAGATTTTCACGTTTTTTTTTAGTAAAAAAAAGGGATCAACTTTATTTTGAGCGTAACTCGCTTGGTTTTGATGCTAGAAGCTTGCTATAAAATGCTATAAAAAATAAAAATAAAGCTCGTTTTTAAACATTAAACAAAAGTTTCAAATTTTCACTCGCAAGTCACTTGAAAAGTATTGACTTAGATAAAGAAGCTCTATAGAACAAAAGTTGCTTATAATTAGTTAATTAATCCATTTCCGGGCTTTTTTTAAAGGTATATTTATCACCCCCGAGAAGGGGTGACTTTCACCTCCCAAGTAAAAGCAACCAACGGCACAACTCCAACTTTGAAGTGGAGGATAAATAGAATCTAAATCCAAATTGCCAAGCAAATACTTCGCGACGCTGATAATTACACTCCAAAACGGTCATTTACTGGGCTATTAGTGTATTCATACACTGTTTATGACAACTTAAATTTTTCATCTTTATTGGTATAGAATAAAATAGAAAGAAAATTAATAAACGGCTACATTATTATATAGTATTATTCTATGAGATGAACAACATTCTTCGTGCACTACTATCAGCGAATACAACATCTACAAATCTACAATTTTATTAATACATACAATACATTACATACGATACATTGTATCTGTCTGATGGGCAACTTTATTTTCATTACTGCATTGCTTAAAAAACGTTGCGTATGTATGCCCAAAATAATATTACAATGATATAATTTTAAATATTATATTAGACGACAAGGTGGGGCCCCTGACATATTGGGCCACCCGCAAGCTTCATGCTGCGGGGGCCTCTGTTATGCCCCTGAACTCAACCATTTTTAAAATCATCTTGACATTTTATACATTAGTAGGTATTTGGATAAAGTCTTTCTCATATTTCCATTTTAATTTAAGTGAAATAGTGAACGTTATTAATGCCGAGAGAAAGCATAAGGGTTCATTAAATAAAACTCCACGTTAATGTTCGTAATACCCGCGTTTCCTATTTCTCATTGGACCGAGTTTAAACAAGCAGATTACTTGATCGCTCAAATCGTTAAGGCAATACAAATATTTTATCTGTTCGTTGAACCAACTCGAAAAACGTTGTTAAATTTATAAATCAGAACTTGATTTTCAGCATTATTGATTTATTTATACGTGGGTGGTCCAATAAGTGCTTAGCCTTACCGCCCGATCTATCATTATCGCAAACAAAATCTACTATCGTGTAATACATTCTTGTAGACGATCATTGTCAAAATTTCAGCCGAATCGGACTCACCCAGTCCAGTCACGTCTAAAAAGCAAGAAACCCATTATGAACGCCCGGCACAGCACAGCCCGGCACGGCACAGCACAGGCCGGCACGTCCAAAAACCCATTTGTAACGGCCGGCACGGCACGGCACCGGAAAAATGATCATATGTTTTAAAAACTATCGTAAAATAAAAGTTTTTAAAAGACATAAACTACACAATTTTAAACCATGTTAAAAAAACGAATTCATGGTTAAAAGATAATGTACGTACCTGTCCATTGATCAAAATTTTCGGATATTTGTACCCATGTATTGTCTTTTTCTTACTATCATGATAACTTGAGTCCGATGCATCATACAAAAATGGGTATTCTCTGACACTCTCAATGAAAAGTTCGTCCATATTATTTTATTTCAAAAGAAACAACGCGCTTTCAATTAAAAAATCAACAATATATCTACTTATTACCAATTATGACGCACTGGCGCCGACTGGCCGTTCAGGCCGTTAGACTTCAACGGATTTTATTCTCCTCGGAGAATTTTGGCCGTTCCGTTTGCGTGCTGGTCTGTGCCGGGCCGAGCCGGCCGCTCATAATGGGTTACGTTGCATTTAAAATTATACAAATGAATTTGGACTGTCCTGTGCCGGGCCGGGCTGTGCCGTGCCGGCCGTTCATAATGGATTTCTTGCTTAAGGCTGCACCTACATTGGATCCTTATTTCTCCGATCCGATCCGATCCGACGTCGGTTTGAAAACAAACTCATGGTATTAATAGTCCGAACGTTAACGGTAAAATATTGCAAGACCTCTAAATTCTAAAGAACCGCTACAATTTAGAAGAAATTTTGCAAATAAGCTCATCTTATCCTTCTCTTCAAAAGTGATATGACTACAATATGTGCTTTTTATTTTTAAGGGGTGAAAACTACCCTTTTTACCAAAAATTAAAAACAGCCGATATAAGCGTTATTTAAATCTAAATTATATATAGGTACGTTAAATAGTATGTTAAATATAGGAATTTGATTGTTTCTCATATTGAAATGTATTTTATAGTTTATAACTATTTTTAAACCCTTAAACACTACCCTCTAAATAAGAATTTGTTTAAAAAATATTTTGTAACTTTAAATTAAGTAATAATGTATTTTGTAGTGATCTAAACTCTATTTTATGTTTGCAATTTAGTTTATTAAGTATTTAATATTTTCAACCCTTATAAATTAACCCTACAAATAGATTTATTAGATCATTCACTCACGTTAAAATATTGCAAAACCTGTGAATTTTAAACAACCGCTTGGGTTAATATGAAATTTGGCATTCACATAGCTAATAAGTTAAGGAAAAAAAGTGATATAGTACCGATATGTACTCTTGCCCTGGGGGGTGAGTTTCACCCCTTAAATCGGGGGTGAAAAATTATAGGTCCAAAATAAGTCCGAAAATGGATAAACTGACTAATTCTAAGCAACTTTTGTTCTATAAAGTTTTTTCACTAAGTCAATACTTTTCGAGTTATTTGCGAGTGAATATGTTCATTTTTCAACAAAAGAACCACGTTGTTAGACGGTTTTTCGCAAATAACTTAAAAAGTAAGTATTTTATCGAAAAAATATTCCTAGCAGAAATATAGATTATTATATGAGAATTTGTATATGTATGAAGTTTGGAGACTTAGTAGAACCAGTGTAGTAGCTAATGAAGTTCCAAGATACGGGGTGTTGAGATTTGTCTTACAAAGTGAAGATTTATTGATTGCTCTAAAACCGGTTGAGATATGCAAATGAAATTTGGTGGGTTTTAAGAGGTAGTTATTACGCATTTATTGACAGGCTTACTATTAAGAATTTTATATTCATCATTGGCGCGCATACGGGTAGTAATCTGAATTAAAAAAAAATAATACGCCACTGAGGTACTTCAAATTAAAAAGCATTTTTGAGTTACTTATTTAATTTATGACAGAATATATATCTTCCCTTTTTTTCATACGATGCGCCCTTTCATGAAAAAAAAAGCAAAATACTTATATCAACGCTTAAAAAGTATTCGACATAAGTTTCAATGTGGTTTTTTAACGATAACTTCTGTAATTTTCAAGATATTTCATTGTTCCAAAACTTATTTTGTGGGGAGTTATAAGTGCTAAAAGTGTGCAGAAGCTGGACTTTCTGGATGTCTTTGATTTTTAAAGCATGCGATTCAAAATGCTTAGAAAACTGCTTCTCACACTTACGAGCAAATTTAAAATATAAATATCTCACTCAGTGTTTACCATAGAGACATTGAAAAAACTGAATAAGTTTTAGTATAAAAAAAACTACATTTTAGTATTGATATATATTTTTCAGATTTCTTTTAGTTTTCAAATAATTTTGGAAAAATGGAAAACATTTAGAAAATATCAAAAATAATTTAATACTAAATTGAAATTTTTTTCAAACCTAAGCACTTTAAACTGGTTAAAATCTCAGAACGCGTAGTCAGGCTATAAATAAACCTAATTGTGTATGGAATAATGTTAATTTTTATTTTTGTGGAAAATTCACCAATTTAAGTAATTACTCTTTTGATTTTTCAACGACATAATCGTTTTTTTTTGTAATAACTCAGCCATTTTTTATTCAAATCACTTGTATCATAGCACCTTTTAAAGGCATCAGTAAAATATTTAAAAGATGTCTCCATAATTTTTTTTCTAAAAATCTCTATTTCTTGCGTTATTTAATGATAAAATGTTTGATTCAAGGTTAATTCGAAAAAACCCCGATTTTAAGTAGGCTGTAACTTATTACTATAATGATTTAAAAAACACCGCTCCATTCACTCATTTAATAGGTTTCTTTTTGATTATAATGGCTTTTTCGTAAAAATGCATAATTTTAGAGATATTTTTGAAAATCAACTCAAAAACATGCATTTTTCATGTAGGAAATCATCAATTTCGATCGTGAATAACTTGCTAAATATCAGTTTACCGAAAAAGTCGTATATAAGATTTTTTACTTAGAATTGAAATATCTAATTTCCGAGGTTATTTTGAGGTTACATATTTCCACCCCGAGAAGGGGTGGTACCCACCCCCAGAACAAAAGCACACATCGGCACAATATCACTTTTTTTCTTTGACATATTAACTATATGTATGCCAAATTTCAAGTCAATCCAAGCTGTTCTTTAAAATTTACCGCAAAAACTGTCAAAGAATGGACTATAAATGGCGACACCCACGTTGGATCCGTAAATCGCCCGATATCCGGCGATTGATAGGAGAAGCTACAGCAAAGGAACAGTGAATACAAAATCAACAGAGTGAAGAGAAACGAAATTCAGAATATCATCGATAAACTAAAAATGAACAAAAGCCTAGGAAGCGACGGCATAACGGCTGAAATGATTAAATTTGGAGGAAATCAGTTAGTAGATAAAATCCATAAACTAATTAATAATAATATGGGAACAAGAAATACTACATGAGGAATGGACAAAAGCAATACTGTATCCTATTCACAAAAAAGGAAATATGGCTGATTGTCAGAATTATCGAGGCATAGCGGTGCTAAACATAACGTATAAAATATTGGCTATGCATATTAAAAACAGATTAACAACGAAGGTTGATAAAAGCATAGGAGAATACCAATGTGGGTTCAGAAAAGGCAGAAGTACTGTGGATCAATTCTTCACACTACGAGAAATACAGGCTAAAAGTTACGAATATAATAAAGACACCATGGTTCTTTTCATTGACTTTAAACAGGCTTTCGATCGAGTGAAAAGAAGCGAATTATTCACAGTATTGCAAGATTTATCCAAAGCTTATTAGAATTATAAAATTGACTCTCCAAAGAACAATGAATAAAGTCAAGATAAACAATACTACAACAGAAAGCTTTGAGGTCAAACAAGGAGTGCGGCAGGGTGATCCATTATCGTCTATAATGTTTAGCATATTATTATAAAGGGTTATACAGGAAGAAAACATTAATAGAACAGGTCTGATCTACCACAAAAAACATCAGTGCTTGCCATTCGCAGACGATTTGGTAATCTTGGCTAGGAGCAAAATATAACTTATAGA
Organism: Diabrotica virgifera virgifera; assembly: GCF_917563875.1. Taxonomy (NCBI): domain Eukaryota; kingdom Metazoa; phylum Arthropoda; class Insecta; order Coleoptera; family Chrysomelidae; genus Diabrotica; species Diabrotica virgifera. The sequence goes on from NC_065448.1 coordinate 237,636,618, forward strand.
AACAGTCATGAAACTCGAGGAGAGGGCAGCAACCAAAGGGTTGTATATAAATGAAGCAAAAACAAAGTATATGGAATGGACAAATAAGCAATTCGTTCGGGAGCAATACATAACAATGACAACAGCGAAGAGAACACAGTATAAATTCGAAGAAGTTGAAAGATTTGAGTACTTAGGAACTATCTTCACAAGAGATCCTAACTGTGAAGAAGAAATACAAAAGAGAAGTATGTCGGGCAACCGCGCTATATTTGCTCTTAATGGGTTGTTAAGAAGTAAAAATATATCACGAAGAGCAAAACTAAGAACTTACAAGACCGTAATAAGGCCGATAGTAACGTATGCTTCTGAAACATGGGTCACAACAAAAAAACACGAAGAGTTGTTATTAGTTTGGGAGAGGAAAATACTGCGCAAAATCTTCGGTGGGAAAAACTTAAATGGACAATGGGTAAGAAGAACAAATAAGGAACTAACTGAGCTCTATCAAGATCCTAACATACTAGCAGTAATTAAGGCGCAAAGACTTAGATGGTTGGGCCATGTGCAGAGAATGATTACATCTAGAATTCCCAGAATGGTACTATCTAGTGCATTGGCAGGGAAAAGGCGAAGAGGAAGACCGAGGTCACGATGGAGTAATAGAGTTAGAAAAGATATGAGAAGAATTAACGTAAGGAACTGGGAAAGAAAAGCGACTGACAAAAGGGAGTGGAAAAGAATAGTACATCAAGCCATGTGCCTACTAGGCTCGTAGTGCTTACATATTATTATTATTATCTTTTTGCGTTTATAGGATGGACCCAATGAATTCGGTTCCTCTTATTTCTTCGACGATAAAGTAACCACAACGCTATAATTTGATTTCGCCCCATATAATATAACTGTACCTTTTATTCTACGAACTTATATTTAGTTTTATAGGGTAAACCACTTTGTAAAGACTGGAGTAAGGCGCAGGGCCCCCGCTACCATATGTGCAAAATGTGCAATGCACACGGGCGCCATCCTTTAGGGGCGCCAAAGCTCAGGGTTAAAAATTGAAAAAAAAAATTTGCAAAAAAAATTAATTTTAAAACAAAAGTTGAGATATTAAATGGAATTAGGTATAAATACACACGAAACATTTATTTAAATTAAGTGACAGCTATCTTTTGTTCTAACGTTGTTTTGTTCTTAAAGAACGACTGACAGATCAGAATAATAAGGATATAGACTCCAATTATTTGTTTAATGAAATTAAAGCGTTAAAGTTATTTTCATTATTCAATGATACTGACCCCTTAAGAATTTTACAATATATATTTGAAAACAATTTAATCTCCACCTTTCCAAACGTAAGCATTTCCTAAAAACTCTTTTGACAGTGCCTGTATCTGTAATACAATGTATGCTTCAAGATAAATGCTTCAAGAAAGATTGCCTGGGCTAGTTTTAATTTCTTCATCCGGATTTAGTGTCTCGCTTATTCAACATCCTAGGTATTTAAAATGGTTAACGTTTGTTATTGGTTCATCACTGACAATTAGTTGCATAGGGCAGACGTCTTGTTTACTAACCACAAGTAGATAACTTTGTCTTTGTTGCATTTATGTTAAGTCCGTTATTGGAGCATTCTCTAGCGACTCGATCTATAAGGAATTGAAGATCTTCGATATTTTCAGCCATGATCGCGGTGTCGTCTGCATATCTGATGTTGTTAATAGTTTCTCCCCCGATTCGAACTCCACATTGTCCTTCCAAGGCTTCATTAAAAATTATTTCTGAGTATACGTTAAACAAAGTTGGGGATAACGCACAACTCTGTCTGACACCTCTTTGAATGCAAATTTTGCCTGTTTCTTTGCCGTCTACCAGAATAGAAGCTTCTTGATTTCAATATAAATGTTGTAAAAGTCTCAGATCTTTATCATCTATTCCAATCATTTCTAGATATTCAAACAACCTATCATGTTGAACTCTATCAAACGCCTTCTCAAAATCTATAAAGCAGACGTAAATTTGTTTCCGTACTTCCCATGATCGTTGAAGTAATATTAACATTGAGAACAAAGCTTCCCTTGTTTCCAATCCTTCTCTGAAACCGAATTGTTTGTTTCCCATTGTCTCTTCACATTTCTGGTTGATTCTGTTAAGAATTATCTTAAGAAGTAACTTGAGAGAGTGGCTCATGAAACTAATTAGTTGAAACTATAGCACTTCTTACATAAAGAAATAAATTTAATGAAAAATCCTTTGTAAAGGTATAAAAGTTATTAAAAACCCTTTATAAGCTACATCACAGAAAGTTTTTGATATTCAAAAGTATCATCGTCAGTGGTTAGAACTGGTTGATCACAAGCTAAGTCACCAAAAAATGCCAGGGTATGAACCCTTTAAATGGTTAAAAAATTGTATACCGCTTACACAGAATTTTTCATTAAATTTTTGTGATTGATGGTATATATTTAGCTACAGTAAAACTCTTTCTTTTCCTTGTAGTTTACAAAAAATAAATCTATGCACATTCGAAAATAGTTGTAAAACTTTTTAGTATCATCTAGTAAATCAGGAAATATATGACTGAATGAACCAAAAACGGATCTTCTAGTATTTACAGGATGAACCCAAAATAATTTCCTTCATTGCTTCATTCTCCTCCTTGGAACAAGACTAGTAATATTAGTGTTTGAACAACTTCATCTATTTTAACCATATGTGTCTTTACACTGATAACTCTACAAGACGCATTCAGTGTGAAAGTTAATGGCTGACTTCATTTGACTTGACTTGACTCAACAGGATTGGACTATGTAGCTTGGTGCAAAATGAGCCTTAGACGGATTTTAGAAAAATAGAAAAATATCAATATCCGTCAGTGATTCGATTTTCGTTTTTGTAAGAGTAATCCCGCAGCAAAATCAAAGAGCGCTTAAATGCTGTGTACCGTGGTTCTTCTCCTTCTATGGCCATCGTCAAAAATTGGTTTAACGAGTTTTAACTTGATGAGCCACGACTGGGTGGCTCAAAACACCTCGTGCTTCATATTCTGCATGCAATATTGGACATGCGAAAGGTGTTAATGCGATGGGTGCCGCAATTGTTCATTCCAGACAACAAGCGCAACCGTGAGCCTATTCAGAGCGTTATGTGACGCTATTAGAGCTTGATTCGAATGAGGTACTATGTCGTTTCCCAACCATCGACGAAACATGGATAAACTGGTACACAACAGAGACCAAGGAACAGTTTAAAGAGTGGACGGAATCCAGCGAAAGTGTTCTGAAAAAGACGAAGACTGTCCTATCGATCGGAAAGATGATGGCCACCATTTTCTGGTATTCACAAGGTGTCATCTACATCGACTACCTGGAGAAGGTAGAGACGATCTAAACGATGCGTAAAAAATATTGCATAAAAATGAAAATAAAATTTGAAGAAGTAAAAAGTTCTCTTCCACCATGACATAGCATCGGATTACACCTCCGCCGTCGCCATGGCTAAATTGGTCGAATTGGGCTACGAACTCTGGCCCCATCCACCTGATTCTCCAGATTTGGGCCCGTGCGACTTCTTTTTGTTTCTAAACTTGAAAAAGGCACTCGCTGGGCAGAAATTTATGTCGAGTGATGAGGTCATCCCCGCTTCGAAAGCCTACTTTGTAGACTTCGAGTAAACACATTTTTCAGGTGGGTTAAAGAAGTTCGGAAATCGTTGGGGAAAAGTGTATCGGGCTAAAAGGAGAAATCTAAAAAATAAATCGCCACTTTTCCAAAATTTTCATTTTTCTTTTGTAGGTTAAGTACTTATCCACTTTTCCAAAATTTCCATTTTTCTTTTGTAGGTTAAGTACCTATCGAACCGCCCTAGTATAACAGTAATGCATAATGTATAGCATGTCTTGAAGATAAATGGATATTAACAAATTTAAAAAATCTTTAGTTGCAAATTGGAAGACATTTTATCTTCTTGCATTACACTAGATTAACTCCTGAGGTCCAATTTTATAGTGTACCTATAGGCTATTGATTATGTATTTTAGAAAGGAACTATAACGTTAACGGGCCTTTATTGTTTCATATAGTCAATGGACCTCTAAATATGAAAAACCCGTAGAGTGCTACCATTTAAAGGGGTGCGTTTTTGAGCAAGGGGTGAATTAGTCCCTAGGCATAGGGCGAATTAGGGTGAGTTCTACGCACTTTTGGTACAAACAAATCTACAGGAAAATTGTTCCAGGTTAAATTTACTATCGAAACATCACATTTTAAAGTAAAAAATATTTTTTTCTACAAAAATATATTCAAAAGAAAAGCAAGACAAATACACAAAATATAGCAATTTTGTTTTTTGGCCCATAACTTTTTTCCACGGGGATATAGGTATAGGCATTGCTTTACAGAAAAAAAATTTCCATCCTTAGTATTTAAAATGACGTTTGGTAGAAGTTTCTATGATTTAAAGTTTCCAAAATATAATTTTTCAAAATTCGCCACTCAGAGCGATTTTGACCCATTTCCCTTGTTACTTCTCAAACATTGTTCTGTAACTTTTTTCTACGTAGATTTAGGTATATGCCAGTGGCTCTTTGGCTCCTTAGGTGCTGCTCTGGCACAAATATCCACGGAAAGCGCAATAATATTTTCATTTAAAAAAAACCTTGATAGGAAAAACATTACCTACATATTATTCCGATAAATTAGCTTTTAACAAACTTTAGCATTTGTCAAAAATCTTCTTGATGCTACGAGGCTACGATAACCGAGTTGAAATTTTCTCTTTTTTACAAATTCTGGATTTAAGAACAAGGAGGTATGTCGCTCTAAATTCGAACGTCTTTGTGTTGAATTGGAAATATTGGAGAAGGAAGACATGATCATTTTCAATGCTTGGATTCCTGATTCTTATGATTAGCTGAAAAAGCTCACATTTGCTGTTCTTTCCCTGTTCGGTCCTACATAATATCAACATTTAAATAAAATGAATTTTGCGCCAAAAATTTGGTAAAAAATACAGTTTTGTAGGAAAAAAACCTTACAAAACGAAAGAAAATAGAAGTTTCGGCAATGATTAGAAACGAGGATATCGCTAAAAAACGAAAAAACACGTTTTAATTTTTTGGGGGTTATGGATGGGGCTAGGAGTTTAAAAAGTTTTTTTGGTCGAATACTATTTGATGTAGAACATGTGGTTTTTTTATTTTTGGAATATCACTGGGAGCATTTTTCATTATCCGACTTGACCCCTAAGTTTAATTTAGTGTAATAAAAATTTGCTGAACAAGCAGATTTGGCTCCGAATTTTTTTTAAATTGTTGTAATGTTCATATTTGGCTCTTTAGCTAAAAAGTTTGCCGACCACTAGTATATGCAATGTTACATTTACTAGGAAGAAAAGTCAATTAAATTTAAAATGGTCTATTGTAGAAGGCCGTAAAATATTGTTGTTCAAAGTTTTATACTTTTAATGATTTTTGATATATTTTACGATTATTTTTATATTTCTCATTATAACTTTTTTTATTGTATATTTAGGTATATACATTGTGTAACAAAAAATAAAGTTTATTTTCTTTACTTTAAAATGGTGTATTGTAAAAAATTCTAGGACTATTTTTAAACAAGCTATGCTTTTTCAAACTGTGAATATTATACACATGCAATAGGTCCCACTAAGTTGGAACGATATGGAAAACTTTTTTATTATTAACTTTATGAAAAAAAAAATTGTTTATAAAATTCTCTGCATAGTCTAAAACCTAAGATGCAATCATCAGATATAAAATTTTATCAGTAGTGTACGAGGTATGTTAAAAAATATGAATTTCGCTCAAGAGTAAAGTACCTTTTTATTTGACAATATCGAAAAGAGTTATTAAGAAAAGGTTTTTGGAATTAAAAATGATGGTATGATATATGCAATTATATTATTCTAATTGAAAAAAATAAAAAAAATTTAAAATTTTTCTCAAATTACGGATACCTTTGGATAGCATACGGATATATTTTCTTTAAAAATAGTCCTAGAATCTTTTGCATTACACCATTTTAAAGTAAAAAAAATAAGATTTTTTATTTTACAATGTATATACTTAAATGTACAAGAAAAAAAGTCATAATCAAAAATTTAAAAAATTATCATTAAAAATATCAAAAATCATTGAAAGTATAAAACCTTGAAAAAGCATAACATGCTTAAAAAGAGCCGTATAACCTTATACAGTAGACCATTTTAAAGGTTATTAACTTCTCTTTCTACTGGATATACCATTGCATATACCTAGAAATGCGTAGAAACAAGTTACAGAACAATGTTTGCGAAATAATGGGGAAAATGGCCCAAAAATGCTGTGCGCGGAGGAATTTGAAAAATCCTATTTCGGAAACTATAAATCCTGTAGACTTTTACCGAACTTCGTTTTAAAGAGGAAGGATGGAAGTTATTTTTCGATAAAGCAATATCTATACCTATGCCCCCGTGGAAAAATTTTTATGGGGCAAAAAACAAAATTGCTTTCTTTCGTGGGTTTTTCTTGCTTAAATTTATTTTTGTCCAAAAAAATATTTTTGATTTAAAATGTTACTTTTAGATAGTAAATTTAATCTGGAACAATTTTCCTGTGTACGTGTTTGTACCAAAAGTGCATAGAACTCACCCTAATTCACCCTGTGCCTAGGGACTAACTCACCCCTTTCTCAAAAACGCACCCATTTAAATGGTAGCACTCCGCGGTTTTTTTAAATCTATAGGTCCATTGACCATATTATGAGACAATAAAATCCCGTTAACGTTGTAGTTCCTTTTAGCTCTCTTATTTTGAACATAATCAATAGCCTACTATATGTTGAGGTGGGTTCGTAGTGACCCCATTTTTTTGCGAAATTGGTCAGTGATATTTGTTTAATTAAAAATAATCTATCAATAACTTAAAAACATGTACGAAAATAAAAGGCAGATATCGAGCACTGAGTTTATTAAATCTTGCCCAAGTGTACTATCGCGCCTAGAGCATCTTCAGCGGCATTTCGTCAAAACGGGAAGGTATCCTTGAATGTCATAAATATTTTTGTTTGATTGTACCTCCATCTCTCACTGTACGAGTACCTCCATCCTCAATATGTACCTGACGTAGAAGTACTACCGGCAATTCATTTTTATCTGTTTGTCCTTTGTCTAGTGTATGTTATATGTTAAGTTAAATTTGCCACACCAAATCAGACAAATTTTTATGATATTCAAGGATACCTTGCTTTTTTGATGAAATGCCCCTGAAGATCCTCTAGGAGTGAAAGTATACTTGGCAAGATTTAATAAACTCAGACAACCAAGACGATTGTTTAAAAAATAATTTTTTAAATAGTCTTTTAGTCTTTTTTGCACAATGCTAAGAGAGTTTGAAATAAATAAAGGAATACAGGTGCCTGTTGTTTCCGATAATCCGAGAAAATGATCTTCGCTCTGCCGCCGTGTGCCATGAGTCATTTTTACTATCGTAGGTATAGTTCAAATTACACAAATACACATTATCTCGCAAATATTATATTACATACATTTTTATTGTTGAAAAATTGTTTTCGTTTGTCTGATGAAAATTGATCCGGGTTAGCCGGACTTCCGGGTTATCGGGGCCGACTTATCGGGGTTCCACTGTACTCGAGCATTCAACCACTTCCTATTTTAAAAACATTCATTTTGTCAGAGGTTGTGGCTCTTGAAGAAGGATCCCATCCGGCTGTAGGTGGAGCTAGCTTTTCCGATGCGCGCTCTTATCTTTTGGTTGTTGGTACATTCTTCATTTATTATGGTGCCAAGATAGTTGTCGTGCATGAGTCTTTCTACAGAGTTTAGTTGACGTAGAGTTGCCTTCTGCAGTGGCGTAACAAACTCCGTCGGGGCCCTCCGCAGAATTGGAAATGGGGCCCCGATAATTTTAAAAATTAAAAATTAACTTAACTTTAAAATAATAAAATTAACTTTAAAAAATTACTAAATGCGACATGTGTAATAAATACCTATATTTGTTACAGCCCAGTAAATCAACGTAAAATATGGCGATACCGTGTAATTTTCAGTGTCACCACCGAACTGATCAACTCAAGACTCTTTGAGTTATTTATGAGTAAAAATGTTTATTGCTCAACAAAAAAACCACCTTTTTAGGCGATTATTCGCATATAGGTCAAAGAGTAAGTATTCGATCGAAAAGAATATTGTTAGCAAAAATGTATCTAGCTTATAAAAAAAAATGAAACAAAAATGAAGTCTATCGACTCAGTAAAAAAAACTTGTAGCTCATGAAAAGTTTTTCTTATTCGTAAAATTCCAAATTGAATATTTCAACGTGAAATAACCAGAAAATAAAATACTGTTAGGGGAAACTCATTAGAACTTTTTTAAAGTGTTTAAAATAAGCTTTATTTTTTACAAAAGTTTCTAGCATCAAAACTAAACCAGTTACGCTCAAAATACAGTTAATCCCATTTTTTGGTAAAAAATTGTGAAAATCTCCCCCTATTTAGCACCCCAAATGAAACTAATCATTATCGCCTTACAAAATTACCTAACTTCTTTATACGACCTGTAAGTTTCACCGGTTCAAAGTGCTGATTTTTAAAAGGATTCTAGTTGAAGGGCTTGAACGAATCACTAATCACGAGTATATGCAGATTTGAAACAGTCATGTCTTAACCAATTTTTGTCTTTCAGAAAAACAAGATAAAGCCAAAATAATTATAAAAACAAGACATTTCTACAGCACTACATTTTTTTACTCTTTGAGATTTTTCGTATCACTAATACTTTTTAAGTTATTTTGAAAAAAAGGCATTTTTCCAAAATAAAATACTTATAAATTTTTTCAAAATTAAGAACTTCGAACCGGTCAAACTTACAGATCATATAAACAATACATATTTAAAGTAAATGGTACAGCGCTAATGATAAATTTTATATGGGGTGCGAAATAGGGGCAGATTTTCACGATTTTTTTTAACAAAAAGGGACCAACTTCATTTTGAGCGTAACTGGTATAGTTTGGTGCTAGAAACTTTTATAAAAAAAATAAAGCTTTTTTTTGAAACATTTAAAAGTTTTAAGAGTTTTTCCCGAAAATTGCTTCATTTTTTGGTTATTTGAGGTTGAAATATTCGATTTAGAATTGGACACATAAGAATAATTTTTCATGAGGGTCAACTGTGCTTTTATTGCGTCGATAGACTTCATGAATAAGTACACCATTTTATGTATCTTATAAGCTACATTTTTTGCTACAAATATTTTTTCGATATCTAATATTAAATTCGATAAATACTTATTTTTGAGTTATTTGCGATAAACCCGTCTGAAAACGTTGTTTGTTTTTTAAAAAATAAACATCTTTACTCCCTAATGACTTGAAAAGTATTAGCATAGATAAAAAACTCTATAGAAGAACAAAAGTTGCTTATATGTAATTGTTCAATTTATACATTTCCGGACTTATTTTAAACGTATGTTTTCACCCCAAGGAGGGGTGTCACTCCCGAAGTAAAAGCAACCAACGGCAAAAATCCAACTTTAAAGTGGAGTGTAACTAGGACCTAAATCCAAATTGTCAAGCAAATACGTCCTTCGTGACGCTGATCATTTCACTCCAAAACTGTCATTTACTGAGCTATTGGTGTATTCATGCATTGTTTATGACGACTTACATTTTTCATATTTATTGGTATAGAATAAAATAGAACAAAAATTACTAAATGATTATATTAATATTATTCTATGAGATGAACAACTTTCTTCGTATGTATGCAAATACTATAAAAACACATTTTTACATATATTAGACAACAACATATTATGGCCCCCGTAAGCTTCATGATGAGGGGGCCTCTGTTACGCCTCTGGATAATTGTGTCGAAATACTAAACGTAGGTAAAGATTAAAGAGAAAACCCATTTCTAGATTTAGAAATATTGTTCTAAAATTCGGCAAATTACAATTCTTTCAATCTTTCAATAGTCACGTACAAAGCATTTATAGTTTATTGTCGTTACCATAAAATTTCGGTAGGCCGGAAGGGATTAAGTTTCTAGATATTATGAGATGATTCACTTGGCAAATACGTCTATTTACAAATTTCCTTTTTTAATTTTAAACACAAAACGTAAAATAATATAACAATAACAGATTTTAACATATCAGATGACAAGATGGGGCCCCTAAGCGATTGGGGCCCCCCGCATGCTTCACGCTGCGGGGGCCTCTGTTACGCCCCTGCCCTTCTCTATAAAGCTTAAGACGGCAAAAATAAAAAAAATAATAGCTTCTCCAATGACGAAAATTGGAGCTTCTTTATTGGTGCTGTTCAATATTCACATCCATTAAAAAATAGTAACGACGCGAGATCTTCCATAGATACATAAATAGATCTTCCGTTAGTTATATTGATATAAAAGTAATACCAAGGCCGTTATTGTTTTTTAATACATGCCTAATGCGTACCGTATGTTGCATACAAATGCTTAAATTTATTTTAATATGGTGTATATCTAATTTTGGGCGGGCTTTTATCAATAATTATGTAAATTGTGTGTAAAAGTATTTTCAGAATATAATTAGAACTCGTTATTTAACGTTATCAGTACATCTAATTATTATTAGTAGTGTTATAATTCAGTTATTAGTAGTGTTATTAGTAAGTACATCTAATTTACGTGAAAGAGTTTTATTGTAATCTGGTAGTTTTCAATCTGGTGGGATGTAGAGTAATATTTTTGGTGCTATGTTATGTGCTATTAGATTGAAAACAGTCTTTTGCTAGCAGTTGCCGCTAGGGCATCCGTGCCATTTCGTTCGTTGCAATCCATGACTGCACGCCGGGGTTTGTCCTGGTTGGGTCAGAGAGAGCAGTATGTGCCTCCTGATGAGAGATTGTTAATAATAAGTTTCGAAACCGGTAGAGGTGCTTGCTGCACTCTCAGTGGCCTAGCTGAAAATTTAGGGGTCCTCCCGCGACAATTTTTGTGGGCCCCCTTATTTTAAACATAACGACAACTAATAACAGTTTAATAAAATATATGTAAATACCAATTTTTCTATTCTTTAATAAGTTTTCATCAGTTAGTGTTAATATATTTTTTTTGAATAGACATGAAAACCTGTTGTACAAATTGTACATGTCTTTTAATCCGACAAACCTATTAGTAAGTTGTTGCAATATTATAACATATCTAAATTTTCATTGAAAACATTAACTTCAAAATTATTGTTTTTCTATAAGTTATTTTTTCGTCGCAGCTGAGCTCATCGTAAAATGTTTTATACGTGTTATCCGTTTATTTTTAAATTCCGGTATAATACTTATACTCCGGTATAATTTTTTAATTAAATTAATCAATTTATTTTCAGTTTCTTGAGCCAGTTTTGTAACTTCGTTTTGTATTTGGGGGCTCAAGTAATTTGTTTTTAAATTATTTTTTTATCGATTATTTTAGCTAGGTGTTCTAGCTGGCGAATATGCAAAGATTGTGAGAGATATGTATGAGGAAGTAACGACTAGTGTTAGAACAGGTGTGGGAGAGACTGATAAATTTCAGGCGAAAGTAGGATTGCACCAATGCTCCGTGATTAGTCCTTATTTATTTTCATTAGTTTTGGAACAGATAACAGCGAAACTACAGGGTAACATTCCATGGTGCCTAATGTATGCTGATGATGTAGTGTAAATAGGAAATAGTGAAAGAGACTTAAAACAAAAACTGGAACTGTGGAGACATGCTCTGGAGGAAAAAGGTTTAAATCTTAGTAGGACAAAAACAGAGTATTTGGAATGTTCATTTAAAGATGGAGTTACTACAAACAAATTGTATCTTTGGATGATGAAATGATTGTGAAAAGCAATAGTTTTAAGTACCTAGGATCGGTATTACAGAGTAATGGAGAAACAGATAAAGATGCATGCAGTAGAATTAGGGCTGGATGGATGAAGTGGAAAGAAGCGAGTGGTGTGTTGTGTGACAGAAAAATTTCAATGAAGCTGAAGGGAAAATTCTATAAAACAGCCATAAGAGCAGCTATGATGTATGGAACTGAATGTAGGGCAGTGAAAAAGAGAGAGAAACAACGAATGCATGTGGCGGAAATAAGAATGCTTAGATGGATAAGTGGAGTGAAAAAGAAGGATAAAATTAGAAATAAGTATATTAGGGGAAGTCTAGGTGTGGCACCAATTGATGCCAAAATAAGAGAGCATAGGTTAAGATGGTTTGGTCATGTTCAACGTCGAGACGTTAATCACCCAATACGAAGAATAGCTGAAGTGCAGATTCCTGGAAGGAGTAGGAGAGGAAGTCCAAAGAAGACCTGGGAGGAGACGATAAGGCAGGACATGTTGGTAAAGGGGATTAACATTGATATGATCCAAGATATAATTGTGTGGAGAAATGCAATTAGGGAAGCCGACCCCGCATAGGGATATGGCAAAGAGAATGATGATCGAATATTTTCGCCAAAACAAAATCATATTTAGCTAGTAAAAGAACCACCGACAAAAAATTACCTTTTTGGAATTCACTTTCATCTAAACTACCAACATGTCCACGAAACGCTAAATTGCACCCGGAAAGAGTAAGAGTTAAGTCAATTACCCGTTTACTTACTCCCTTTGAAATCCCCTAATTGGTCCCCAATTTAAAGAAAGTAAGTATTAAGCTTGAAGGCTTTAAGGGGCCCTCCTAACGTCGCCCCCCGCCTTGAGGGCCCTGCGGTCCTGTCAGCTACGCCACTGTGCACTCTCTGATTAAACTAGGATATATGGTGCGGCTGTAGTTTTGTGTTGCAACGAAATTGAAAATGGTTATTCATTTTTATTGTAATCTTTTTATATATAAGTAGGCCACAAGAACTTGTTGTTCTTTTTCTTGTAGTGCCTATCCATATCGGATATTGGCGACCATCATGGCAATCTGTACTTTGCACACTGCTGCTCTGAAAATATTTGAGGTCGTGTTGAACCGCGTACGTAAAGTTTTGAGCTAGACAATCATTCGCCTTCCTGATTCATGTTTCCCTTCTACTTTTCCCTGTAAAATAAATTGCAACAGTCCACATCTCTCCCTGTTCCTCATGATTTGACCGACGTATTAGATTTTGTCTGTTTTTATTGTGGTTAACAGTTCTTTTTCTTTATGTATTCGTAATAAAGAAGAGCATTTGATCAGGAAGATAATGAACTGGAAACCAGTAAAAAATGGAGCAAGAGGAAGACCAAAAATAAGATGGGAAGATCAACTCATCATCATCATCATCATCATCATCATCATCTTCTCTCAATTTACTGCTGGACATAGGCCTTCCCTCTTTGTCTCCAAAGTGTTCTATCTTGTGCTTCCTGCATCCAGTTTTTTGTTGTCTTTCGTAAGTCGTCTTGCCATCGTATTGGTGGTCTTCCTCTGCTACGTTTATCGGCTCTTGGTCTCGATTCAACTAGTTTGCGAGTCCATCTTCCGTCCTTCATTCTGGCAATGTGTCCAGCTAGAGAAGATCAACTGCTAGACGATATACCAAAGATGGATATTCCAAACTGGAGAAAAAAGATTCAGGACCGGAGTGAGTGGAAGAAGATAGAGAAGCCAAAAAAACATCACAACCTTTGAACGACGACCTAAAGGAAACTGCGGACTAATCCACCCCGTAAAATGGATTAAAAGAACTCATAATATTTGAGCGACCGGTACTCTAACAAGAGTAATAAAACCATATATTCGTAATAAAATACCCTGATTAGCAACGTGGGGGGTATAAGATATCTTCAGGATTCGACGATAAAACCACATTTCGAAAACCTCAATTTTCTTACAGGTGGCGTCTGTGAGAGTCCACTACTCAACTCCGTACAATAGTATAGGAAATATATAACATCGTAGTAACTTGATTTTTATGGGTATTAGCCATTTTTTGAAATGCAGATCTTGCTTTCTCTATCATACATTTGATTTCTAGTGAATGGTCAGAATTTTCATGGATGTTCGTACAAAAGTAGGTGTATGCTTTTCTTCTTCTTAAAGTACCTATCTGTTTCGGATGTTGGCGATCATCATCTTGGCTTGACTTTGTTTACCGCAGCGCGAAACAGTTCAGTGGTAGTCGTGTTATACCACTTTCGTAAATTTTGAAGCCAGGAAATGCGTCTTCTTCCTGGTCCTCTCTTATCATTTACCTTCCCTTAGAGAATCAGTTGGAGAAAGCCGTAACGTTCTTGATTTCTTATTAGATATCCTAGATATTCCAATTTTTAAGTTTTGATGGTCATGAGAATTTCACTCTCTTCCCTCATTCTACGCAGGACTTCCACATTACTAATTCAGTCAACCCAGGATATACGTAATACCCCTATAACACCACATTTCGAAAGCTTCGAGCCGATTCATAGATGGAACAGTTAGTGTCCACGCTTCCATTCTGTAGAGCAGAATCGTGAATATGTAGCATTTTAACCTTGTATTTTGTATGCTTTTAACCTTTCTATTTATTGAATATTCACACTGATTCGTCCAAATTGCTGTTCCTTCTTATAGACTAAGAGCCGGTATAGGTGAAATTTGCTAATCATTTTAGGCACGATAAGAGCCCATAACTTAAATAGTAGAACCTAAAAGAAAACGCATGGACACACTGCCGTCACTTTTTAGTGGCACACGCGTCGACAGTGGCGCATCAAACTTTTAACTTATAAATAAATAACATCGGAATAAATAAATTAAAAGGTACCCTCCCTTACTACCAGAATAATCACAATTTCAGTAATAAAAAAATAAGAAAGCGCAATTTTAACCCACTACCCCTTTCCCTTCCGCCGCCATTAAGCCGGCACCTGCCACGTGGGGTGCTACCAGCACCCCATAACACATTTTCATCAAATATTTGGTATTTCAAATTTGTTAACCGTCCTGTGCGTCATAGTAGCTTTCAATAATATTATATAGCATAGATCTGTTTGTGTTTGAAGTGGTTATTAGTGTCATTCTGAAATTGTAGCTCTAAATTCGAACTGGGGTGTCATCATCTGGCAGTAAAATTTTTTTATGTTTTTGATAAACCGGTCAGATTTACATTTTTTTATTGTAATAACTGATCTAAATTATAAATATATTCTCTATACTCAATAAATTTTAATTTTCTTAAATATTTTACATCACTTCATTTATTATGGGTTGGTGCTTGCTAATTTGCTTATAACACCTTTTTAATTTTATTTTTTAACTTTTATAATATATTAGTAGCTAATAAGTTAATAAAACATGTTTTTTTTATATTCTTGTGTAACTCAACACATTATTTTGTTTATAAACAAGTCGATCACAGAAAATTTTTAAGGGGTGCTGTGAGCACCCCACGTGACAGTTGATGCCTTGCAAAGCAACGTGGCAGGTGCCGGGTTAATAACTTATTTTGTTTTAGGTAGAATACAATCAATTTCTTCATTTCTTCAGGACTACTCCATAAGAAACTTGTACCAAAAAAGATTAGATCAGAAGCTAATGGAATTTAGTTTTGAGTATATCAACAGTACATACGAACACATAAGAGAAAGCATGATACAAGTAGGTCTGGAAGCGCTAGGAGAAGTAGCAAATACAAGAGATAAAAATTACAAATGGGAATTCTACGAAGACACCTTAGAGAAAAAAAAAAGAGGAAAAAAAAGAACCATACCATAAATACCTAAGCACAAAATATCCACAAGACCTCCGTAAATATAGAGAACAGAGAAGTTAGGGCTATTACAACGAAAGAAAAAAATAAACAATGGAAAAGATCATGTAGAAGTATAGAACAGAATATGGGAGGAACAAGTAGTTCAGAAGCCTGGAAAATTGTGAAATCATTACGAACTAACAGGAAAGAGAAAACTTTTATACAATACATACAAGACGACGAGTGGGAGAACCATTATAAAAATCTACTGATAGAGCAAAGACCAGAATTCAGCATTGATGGAGACGAACAAAAAATAATGGCCATAGAGGAAGAAAAAATAGTCATAACAGACAAAGAGATGAAACAAGCAATAAACTCCATGAAGAACAATAAAGCTGGAGGACCAGGAGGAATTGTGGCGAAACTAATCAAATATGGAACGGAGAAATTAAGAAGAATAATATGCCGAATCATGGAAAGAGCAATAAATGGAGAGGACATCCCTAAACAATGGCAGGAAGCCTACATAACATCGATATACAAAAAAGGGAACAGAAAATTATAGGGGGATAAGCGTCATCTCTACAATGGGAAGACTGTATGGCAGGATCCTCAGGAACAAAATAGAGAAAAATATAGAAGGTAAAGTCGGAGAAGAAAAAGCAGGTTTCACAGCAGGCAAATCATGTCTAGATCATATCCATACAATACAACAGACAATAGAGAAGAAAACAGCTAAGAACAAAGATGTACACATGGCGTTTATAGACCTGAGGAAGGCATACGACACCGTGCCAAGAAAATAACTGTACAAGGCAATGACTAAAATAGGGATACCACCTAACCTAACACAAGCAGTCAAGAACATGAACAGTGGAAATGAAGTAAATATAAAAAATCGGAAACAAGGTAGTTGATAAAGTCAAAACAACAAAAGGATTACTACAGAGATGCCCAACGTTACCAACTCTATTTAAAATATTTCTAGAACACGCACTAACAACTTGGAAGACAAAATGTAGGGGTATGGGAATACCGATAAGGGACGATTATCTCTACACATTGTGTTTCGCAGACGATCACGTGGTGATGGCTCAAGATGAAAAGGATATTAGTTATATGGTAAGAAAACCAAAAGAGGAATACAAAAAGGTGGGCCTGGAAATAAATATGAAGAAAACGGAATACTTAGCAATATCGGAAGAAGACGTCAAAAACTTAAAAATAGAAGAACAAGTAGAAATAAAAAAAGGAGCGAAGAATTTTAAATATTTGGGCTTTATAATGTCGAAAAACGGAACAACAGAAGCAGAAATAAAAAATAGATTGGGACAAACAAGATCTTGCATCAGACAACTACATAATGTAATCTGGAATAAGAACATCAAGGGAAAAACAAAAAAATGATATACCACACAATAGTAAGAAGCATCAAGACATATGCCGCAGAAATTTGGGTCATCAACAAAAAAACTCAAAAGAGCATTCTGGCAACCGAAATGGAATACTGGAGAAGATGATGTGGTATCACCACAGCAGACAGAATAACAAATGAGGAGATAAGGAGAAGAATGCAAGTGGAAAAAGATGCTCTGCAATATATAGTCGAGAGAAGACTAAAACGGTACGGCCACGTACGCAGAGCAGAAAACACTTGGATAAACAAGGTTGCAGAATGGAGTCCAAGAAGAACAAGAAGAAGAGGATGACCAAGAAGATCTTGGAAAAAAAGTCGACGAAGCCATGTCTAAGAAAGGAGTGGAAGACGGAGACTGGGAAGATCGAAAAAAATGGAAGTCCTGGCTAACGGAAGGGAAACGGCATTAGTTGTAGACAACCATTTATAATATGTATATACAATCAATTTTAAAATTTCACAAAATTCACACGCCTTTTTCCAAAAATTTCGGTTTCTAGGTATTTTAAAATGTAGAAAACATATTTCTAAAATATTCATCAGTTTGTATAATAAATTCTAAAATCAAAAAATACATAAAAACAACTATTTTCCTAATAGTTTTAGAGATAAAAAGTTTTTACCTCTCCTGTAAAATTTAAAAAGCGGAGATGACCCCTTTTTAAAATGGCTGATTCAGTTAAAAATGCACTTTTTATTGCAATCAACTGTGGCTTAATCCCATAGAAATATAATATTTAAACTTATACATAGATGCCACAAGAAAACCGTTTCAGATCCTACCTAAAAAAATATTCTTCAGAAAGTTTACTGTAAGGCGCATATCTTTTACAATAGAGGAATAAAAATAAAAGTTTAAAAAGTTCTGAATACTTTATTTAATTTTTACTTTTCCTCTGCTGTCATCCAATATTACTAACATGAAAGTTCAGATTACTTTTGTCGATCTTTTAAAAAGGAAAGAAATTTAAGCTGGGGAAACATATATTTGGTAGAGAGTGTCTAATGTTATAAAATGCTAATGCGACAAGTCACGCAGTGTATCCGGTACGGTTTGATATGTAAATATTAAGTGACGTTTAATAAACGTCATTTTATTTTGCTATATTTTTTTTATAACAGCTCCAGACTGACTGAATCGAATTAGCTAATTTTGATTTTAATAACTGAGACTAATTCACGCTGAGACAGTTTCTAGAAAAGGGATGGGAGTACAGTAAAACCTCGATATAACGGACTAATTGGGGGGACGGGATGTCCGTTAAAACCGAAAGTCCGTTACATAAAAATAGCTTTAAAATCAGTCAAAATTAAAAAAAAAATGTACTGTATTTAAATGCAGTGTACAAAGGAATCAATTGTTTGCTACTTTTTTACTTTTCTACTTCATCTAAAAACTTTCTGCAACATATTCGTTTGGTTGCCAAAATTATTCACTGATCCATGGGTTGAATAAGCGATGTATTATTTGGCAAAAACATACAATTAAAGTTGCCATCTTCTGAATGTCGAATATTTTCTGGAGGATAAGCAGGAGCGTTGCCTAAAATCTATAAATCTCTTTCTTAAAATCTTTGATGAAGTCCGTCCATGAATCCCAATTTCTGTTGTTGTTTCAGTACCATAACAATGCGTGGTCTCCTAACAATTCTGGTAATGCTTTTAGCAGATCTTGCTTATCGACCTCGTAGGATAGGCTTAATTCGTCTATCCTCTCTATGAAGTCTACTGCATCCGAATATTTCTTGTCGAAGTGTGTGTTCCACCTCCGTACTTGATTTAGCAAATCTGATTGCCTCATTTGTTTTGTCATTGCTAAGTCTTGTAATTGGTTTCTGATTAATGCAATTTCTTGGGTCAGTGTGAATAGTTCGGCTTCCTTGGAAGTATTGATTTTTGGGATTGTTCCTGTCGCTTCCCCGCGATCCTTATAGAAGGTTCTGAGTCTTAACCTTAACTCGTCGACGGTTCCTTTGGAATACAATCCGCACCTTTCGGCGTCGCGCTGTAATTCCTCTTTGGAAAGACGATTTATCCATGACGTACCCGTCGTGGCAACTGATACTGAGTCTGTGTCTTTATCTGTCGGCATTTTTGGTATTATCCGGGCGTCGAGTAACGACGTTTACTTGCGTATATTCTAACTTTTGCTCGGGCGCCAAATTTGTAACGGGTAGTTCTTTTAGGACGACAGACTCAGTAAAACACAGGTTGAAAACAAAGCAAATCTATTAATTCTAAATTATGTACAAAATAAGTCAAAATAATAATTCAATATTCTATTTCGTCCCAGCGAAGTCCTCCTCCGGATGGGCGTCTGTAGCAGAAGAACAAAATTAACGGCGATATTCAAATATATATTTATTGGGGCTCGCTCACTACGCTTGCCTCCGTTGAATTACGAGTCGCAAATTACCTCACTTCGGTACACCTTGCGTCTCGTCTCGAGTTGGCCTGCCTAAGTTTACGAACCACGTCAAAACGGTGCACTTCGCGACTCAGGTCGGCCTGCCTCGCTCACTTCGCTTGGCTGATTATGGAGCCTAAAACGGTCGTTCAGGACTGACTGATTTCTGCTTGCGACTTTCTTAAATATCCGTGTGCCGGTGTTGTCTCGGAGGTGGAACTCGGTGGGGGCACCTGCGCGAATTGAGAAAATCGCTCGGTTCCCAGTGTCGAGGCGTGTTCAGCATATCGGCATATCATTACAACATTTCACCTCTTTCGGCGGTATTTCCAGTTTATTCACTTGAAATTTTCTCACTGTAGGTACAAGTTCTTTAAAAATCCAATTTTTGAAAATATCTGTGATGAACCATGCCTTATTAGAGCTATAATATGAAACTGGCAGATGATGTATTATATTTTTGACAACTCAAGGGGTTACGAGATTTTTGCCAACAATTATAGCAGTTAATCCATGCGATCCATCGGCGTTGGCACAAAGCAGTGACGAGATTATGACCTTGCTGATTTTTGTTCCAGAATTCCATTTTTCATATTTTTTTGCATTCAAATTTTTTTTATATTTGATCAGATTTTTTATCCGTTATATCCGAAGTCCGTTAAATAGAGGTCCGTTTTATCGAGGTTTTACTGTATAACAGACCCATACACAATCTCTTCATAGACTTTCGACAGGCATATGACAGCGTAGAAAGAAGCCAAGTATGGAATGCCATGACGGAGTTCTCAATACCAAAGAAACTCATTCGGATGACTAAAGCCTCTATGGAGGGTGGAATATCAAAAGTACGTGTAAATAATAATCTGTCTGACAGCTTCGAAATCAACAGTGGACTCAAACAGGGTGATGCGTTATCTCCACTACTTTTTAACCTTGTATTAGAGAAAGCCATGAGGTCGGCCGAAATAAAAACAGAACTGCTATCGGTTCAAGATCCCAAGCTATTACTGGCATACGCAGATGACATTGATCTCGTTGGAGACTCCATCCTATCCACAAAAGCCATTTTCAACAAGGGGAAAGGAGCAACAAGCGAAGTAGGGCTGAGGATTAATGAAGAGAAGACGAAATATACGTGTATAAATAGAACGACACGAAGAGACAGGATTCGACAAAATGTGACGGTCAACACCTTCAATTTCGAAAGAGTACAACGTTTTAAGTATCTGGGGGCCGTAATCATAGCTGACAACGATGTTACTGAAGCAATAAAAGACAGAATTCAATCAGCAAATCGCTGTCTGTTCGCACTGGATAAGCTTATAAAATCAAAAACTCTTACAAGAAGTTCCAAGATCAAAATATATAAATCCATCGTCAGATCTGTACTAACATATGGTTGCGAAACGTGGACCATGACCAAATCAAACGAAGAAAAGATAAGACGTTTTGAACGAAAAATACTTAGAAAAACTTTCGGACCTCACCACGACATTAACACAAACCAGAATAGGATCAGAACCAACTTGGAATTAAAAGAACTCTACAATGACACCGATATTGTCCAAGAAATTAAATCACAGAGACTAAGATGGGCAGGCCACGTGCACAGACTTCCTAACGAGAGACTTGTAAGATTGGTATGGGAGGAGATTTCTACAGGCAGAAGACCACTCGAACGTCCCAGAATGCGATGTAGAGATAACAGAGATAACATCCAAGCAGATCTCCGAAAAATGAACATCCCATTTGATCCTAGGTTGATGGAAGACCGAACAAATTGGAAGAAAGTTGTACAGTCAGCCAGGACCCACCCAGGGTTGTAGCGCTACGTGATGATGATGATGACTTTAATAACATTTTGTAGAAGTCCAAGGAAAGTTTAAAAGGTGAGGAAATATGATAAAATAGTAAAGAAAATACTAAAAACCATAATGTTATTGTCATATACACACAGTTATATTATACTCCTTTAGATTTACGTCACCAAGAATTTGTTGGTAGGTTATGTTTTCTTCTCTTCTTCAATTGCCATCTCCGCGACGGAGGTCGGCAATCATCATAGCTATTCGGACTTTGGAGACGGCTGCTCTGAAACCCGGCTTCATTTGATGTACACCCGTACCATTCTCTTAGGTTGCGCAGCCACGATATTCTGCGTCTTCATACTTGTTGATGTTTTCTTCTACAGGGTGTTAATGTTGCTACGAAATTATGCTAATACATTATACGAAAAAACCTCATTATCTATTAACGTACCCGGTATAATATTGCCAAACCTGATATTGCAAAAACGAGACTATCAAGGAGAGTCCAAAATACAGGATAATATACAGGATAATTCAAAGAGATAAGTTTGTCAATATGGGGGTACTGAAATTTAAATATTTTCTAAGTATGGCCCCATCTATTATTCTACAACTTTTACCGAAATATATTTTTTTGTATATTTTTTATAGTTTACAAGTTAGTAAATGGACCACTTTTCGCTATTGCACTCCGCACCCTGTATATAGATCTACTGTAGCGTTATAAATGTCACATTTTATTCCAATTTCGGTTCATTTCGTTAAATTGGTAACTTCCTGTTTTGTTTTACCTACTATTTTTCTTCTAAAAATCGTTGGCGCTAAATTTTTTTATCAACTAAATATTCTGTTTACTCTTTCACTTATTTTTTATTCTTATCTTTCCCCTTGTTCAAATGGAATAGCTAACTTTTAGACATATGAAAACATTTTATGAGCTTGATTATTTTGCTATTATATTGAAATTCCTGTTATTCAAGTAACACATACCCTTACCTTGTATTAGTCTATGACCACAGTTGCGTTTTTGTTGTTTGAACTTAAATTAATAAACTGCTTTGGCAGTTCCAACCAATTTAAGTGTGTCGAAAACTTCTGATTGATCCTATCTCATGGGTCCAAAATAAGTTAGTGTTTTTGCTCCGATTGGAATAAATGGCTTTCGGAATTCAATCGTATCACTTAAAACTCACGACAGAATTCTAACAGTAGTAGTAGTCCAGATAAATAGGGTCAAAAGGTATTCTGTTGAAAAACAATGATTATAGGTAGAAATAATCACCCAAATGCAAAGATATATTTCACTGGAAAAGAAATCGAACAAGATGGCAATTTTAAATACTTGGGTTGTCTGCTGATCGAGGGTTGGGACCCTGAAACTGAAATAAAAAATACAGTAGGATCAGAACAATCCAGACATGAGTTTTTGAGGCTTTCTTTGAGGTTTTCTATTCATGGAAATTTTATTGTATTTGAGTGACATTCAATTTTCCATCAGATCTATGCGGTGTCCTTTCTGACCAGTAGCGTAACAAACTCCCCTGCAGAATAATAAATGGAGCCCCTTTTACTAAATACAACTGGTGTAACAAAATTTTATATGTATTAGTGTATTCATGCACTGTATATAACAACTTACATTTTCATCATTCTTGGTAGAGAATGAAATAGAAAAATTAATAAATGATTAGGATTACATTGTTACATAGGCATGCTAAGTCATGTTCATCTGTGCGATGAACAACTTTCTTCGTGCACTACTATCAGCGAATATATCTACAATTTTATTAATATCTATCTGATGGGCAACTTCATTTTCAATACTTATAAGCTCTAGAGAAGATAACCGTGCTTCTGACATTGTACTACAAAGATATGATGTTATTAATTTAAGTTTAGAAAAAGATTTCTCTGAACTAGCGGTCGTGACGGGTAAAGTTAGAAACAAGATGTACGCATGACACACTTCTGGTATGCAACCACTCGTGCAATGAAAATCTATAAGAATAATTTTGCTCCAAAAACTCATTATTTAAATCTGACGGGTACGCAGCAACAAACTAATTTACTGGCTTATGCAAAAAAATCTGGATCTGATTTGAAAAGATATCCACTTCTAGGATGTAAGACTTTAAAATCGTCGTTCCCTTTGTATATACTTATAAATCTAGCTTGGATTTGTTCAATAACTATATCGAGATTTCCGAAAAACACGCCGACTCTATATCTTGCTATATCTACTCTATATGCTACCAAATATGCCTATTTAAAAAGTTGCATTCATAAATTTAAACTTAAAGATATGCATTGTATTGTATTGTATAACGAAGACCTCCTAGGGTTACGAGAATGGGGTGTAGTATTATAATATCACCCTGTACAAAAAGATGTTTTTATTGAAAGTTAATAGCCAAAGTAAATAATATAATCGATCGCCCATGACCAAGGCCGCGCGTGATGTTGAAATAGTTTATTCTATATAAAAGTGAATGTCCCATGATATAGATATTATTATTGTACTCAGTATTTAGTTAATGTAAGGTAGGTCGTTACTGTTATATGTAAACACGTTGTTATGGTTAGTCATTGATGGAATTGATTGTAAATATAATGCATCTGAACCAAGAAAGAGAGTTTTAATTAATTTGGACCTAGAAGGCATTGGCATCACACATTTCCTTACATGGCGACCTTTGCGAAATAGGCTTTTGTGAGCAGTGAGATGGTAACAACAAATTGGAAAAAGCGGCGGAAAATGGACCGGGACCCAGGAACCGAACAGGAACCCAGTGAAAAAGTCACAAGCGTTAAAATGTAAGTAAGAAATTTAGTCTATCTTTATTAAAAATGCTTCCGTCGTTTTTTATATATTATTATTGAACATTGAATATTTATCTTTGCTGATTTTTGAATAATTTATGCAGTATCGATTTTTTTAAGAATATTTATGAATTTTGAAATATGAAGTGATTTTTGAATTGAATATTTTTTTATTGAAGTTTATTATATATATGCAATTATTGAATTTTTGTCGAAAGTGAATGTCCCATGATATAGATATTATTATTGTACTCAGTATTTAGTTAATGTAAGGTAGGTGGTTACTGTTATATGTAAACACGTTGATATGGTTAGTCATTGATGGAGATGATTGTAAATATAATGCATGTGAACCAAGAGAGTTTTAATTAATTTGGACCTAGAAGGCATTAACATCACACATTTCCTTACATACTATATCAACATCATAGAATAAACTATTTCAACATCATATAGCGGCCGATATAGGACCTTAACTATATCCGTCATCGCCTTTTAGGAGATAGAACTTTATCACTTATATAGTTAAGGTCCTATATCGGCCGCTATAAGACACTTAACAAAAATCGTATTATACACAAAAGTTCATATTTTCCCTATACTAAATTGGTATTTTATAAAAACTAAAAATAGTTGTTTATAAGTAATTGTCACTAAATCACGTACTATTCCTTCGTGTCTTTTAGTATTTTTTTCGTTTACTAATTCACTTTCGTAAAACAATGAATAAAACTTATCCTAACTTTTAACCTAGTCTTTAGTCTTTTTAGTGTACTACACTAATTTACGTCATATAAGCAGTAAATAATTATATAATATTTTGAATCTACCTAATAATATTTTCCAATTTAACTAAACTTAATGTTGCCTAAACTTCTTAGTAAAAATTTAAAGTTACTTTATTAATTCCTATTTCAGTCTTTTGATTAATTACTATTCGTCCCTTCTTTTATAATAGGTACTTAATAATAAAAAAATTAATGTCTCTTGCTAGAATAAATATTAATAAATGTCTCTCATCATATCAACTTTAAAGAGAATTTCTTTTAAGGTTATTTTTTTCTAATAGTAACACTAAGGTAACTAACACTGTAAGGTATGTCTATCCTTAATTCAAACACTTCCATTATTTTCCGCGACAATTTAACCTGAATTCATTATCTACATTTAGGAGGAAACAGTAGCGATCAACAGGTAGCGAAAACGCGTTCCAAGATTGCGGCTGTAATTTTGAATATTTTTTTCGAGATATTTGGTACACGTATTCGTAATATAATAAAGAATGGCGGTACAGAGCCCAATTTGAAAAATATATTAATATGTGGAAATTACTCTGTAAATAAATACAATATTAAAAAAATGAGCCTGTACCGCCATTAAGAAGAACAAAAAAATACACTTTCTTCAAATAATTTTTTTTATCCGATGCCTAGTTTTTGTGTCATTTTGGAACTACTCAAATTTTTTATTTCATTATTAGTTCCAAAATGACACAAAATCTAGGCATCGGATAAAAAAGTTTATTTGAAGAAAGTGTATTTTTTTGTTCTTCTTAATGGCGGTACAGGCTCGTTTTTTGATATTGTATTTAATTACAGAGTAATTTCCACATATTAATATATTTTTCAAATTGGGCTCTGTACCGCCATTCTTTATTATATTACGAATACGTGTGCCAAATATCTCGAAAAAATATTCAAAATTACAGCCGCAATCTTGGAACGCGTTTTGGCTACCTGTTGATCGCTACTGTATCACCTTAAAATTTAAGTCATTTATAATTTACGTTACTTTAGAGATTTCAAAAAAAATTCAAGCTTAATTCTTAAATATAATTCAATGATTGTCAGATACGTGGCCAGGTCAAATACCTTATTTCTCTAGACTATAACTTCTTCAATGCAAAGTAGATAGAAATTTGTTTTCACGAACCCAATAATACTCACTTGATGATATACGAGTCACATTCTACGAAAAAATTCTCCAGAAGAACGTAAACTGTATTTTAAATTGAATGATATAATAGTAGGAGTACGTCTATAAACTATGTGAAATTTTCTGTTATTTTATCAAGTGGAAACCGTTTATGAGAATTTGTCAGAGAAAATAAATTAGAGTCGTAATTTTAAGACAGTCGTCTACCTTTATATTACTTTAGAATATTTTCTTTTATTGCACGTTCTAACACATTCATAAAAATATTATTCTGAAGCTATTTTCCTGGGGCATTTCAATGCAATTTACCATTTTTATTAGGAATAAGATATTATACACTCCCCGGCACAAAATTCAACCACTCAAAATTTTTGATTAAGTTTGACAATTTATAACTGTATTATTTGTACTCCGATGTTCAAAATTCTTGCATAAGTTTGTAGTTACATGTATTGATGTCGTTTGTTATTATTACGGTAACAAAAAATTTTTGAAGAAAAGAAAATAATCGTTTTCATTTTGATTCAATTCGAGTCTCTTGACATCCTCTGACACCGTGTTTCGGGGTCTACCCTTTTTCAAAGAGGCTTTCCAAGGAGGCTGAATTGAACCATAACGAAACGAAGAAGAACTGCATATATTAAAATATTTGCAGCGGAGTGTGGCTAGACTGTTCTCTAACGGGGAATGACGAAATGAGTGAAAAATTTTTTTGCTTAGATGACATTATGCGGGGTTGAATGGAAATGTTGTATTTTCTCCAAACTTTAAAAAATTCTGTGGAGAAATTGGAGGGCTAATTTTATTTCATACTCCTTTTGTATTATCCTGGAGGTACATATCCCTAAGATTTTGTTTTTTGAATTACCCGAATATCTCTTTTCTTGTAAAAGCTGTAAATAAAAACACTGTCCACCTCTCACAGCAACGACTACTCGCAATCTGTTTGGCATCGGATAAAGATGCCTGATATTTCTCTACCAGGTAAAAAAACTGTACCAAATTTTCTGGAGGCCTAGAATGACGGCGACTAGCTATTTTTAATTCATCCCATAAATGCTCAATAGGATTGAGATCTGTGCTGCATGCGGGCCATTATTATCTTATCAATCCAACCTCTATTTAAGATATTTATGTTTATGAGTCAATCAGTGTTTTTATTTACAAACAATTGTACAGCTCTTACACGAAAAGAGATATTCGGATAATTCAAAAAACAAAAATTTTAGTAATGCCTCCGGGATAATATGACAGGACCATGAAACAAAATCACCTTTTCAATTTTTCCACAGAATTTGTTAAAGTTAGGAGAAAATACAACGCTTCCATTCACTCCCGTATATCCATGTAAGCAAAATTTTTTTGTTATCCGACTAATAACAAACGATAACAATACATGTAGCTACAAACTGATGTCAGAATCTTGAAAATCGGAGTACCTACAAATAATAAAGTTATAACTTGTCAAACTTAATCAAAAACTTTTGTGGCGGAATTTTGTGCCGGTGAGTGTATAAGCTATTTTATATAAGACACAGGTGTATGGAAAAGAAACACACATCAACATGTTCTAAATTACAAATCAAATCGCAACATCGGTATTAAAAAGGGAATCATCAAATCTTTATACGATAGAGCCAAAATTATTTGTGCTACCCAAAATTCGTTTTTAGGCGAGAAACATTTTAGGTCTGGATCCCGCGTATGAAAAAAAAAGTTGATTAATAGCAAGCTGAAAATTTGTTAATAGCTTAAGGGTGTCTAGTCGGACAAACTTTGATATATGGGAACACTGGAACAGGGGAAGTTTTAATTGTGGAACAGGTTAAAAATTTGGAACGGTCAGACCACGAAAACGGCACATGTATTTTGTCCGACAGAACAGATTTAAACTCTCCGAATAGATATTAAACTCTCATGCAAAAATCAGACTGCTATTTATCACCAAATGGGCGTTTTAATGAGTGAAACATGTGGAATATTTCAAATGACAGGAATTATGACAGGTGATAAATAGCAGTCTGATTTTTGCATGAGAGTTTAATATCTGTTCGGAGAGTTTAAGTCTATTCTGTCGGACAAAATAAATGTGCCGTTTTCGTGGTCTGACCGTTCCAAATTTTTAACCTGTGCCACAATTAAAACTGCCCCTGTTCCAGTGTTCCCTTATATCAAAGTTTATCCGACTAGACACCCTTAAGCTATTAACAAATTTTCAGCTTGCTATTAATCAACTTTTTTTTCATACGCGGGATCCAGACCTATTTGTCAACATCCGTTTTTTCAAAAATGATTATTCTTCGTCATTTTTTGAATTCTTAAGGATAGACCGAATGGAACAGAATAACTTAGAACGGGATCCTATAACATTCACAAGAAATAATACGAGGAAAATAACAATACCATACATAAAAGAGCACCTGAAAAACTTAAAACGATAAAAAATAAATTCAAAATTTCAACAGCATTTAAAACAACAAATACATTGAGATCTATTATGTCTAAAACTAAACCTAACAATGAACAAGAAATAAAAAAGAAATATATTTCTTAAATACCTTGTGAATGCGAACATTTTTATTGAGGTGAACCATCAAGACAATTTAACGTTAGAACCAAGCAATAAGAATAAACACAGCGGTGGTTTAAAAAGATTGTTTAATTAGGATATAAGGATGTTAAAGAACAAATATTAATTAGTTTAATGAATCATGTACTTAAAGTACTCCTTGCTATCATTCACTCACGCATACACACCAATACCTAAGTGAAGTTCAATGTGGATTCAGGGCAGGACTGAACGAGGGGAGTACTTTTCAATTTGAAAGTTTTAATACGGTGAGGCAGGGATATCAACAGTGCTGTGTATGCATGTTTCCTTGATTTCGAGAAGGCATTTAACAAAGTACCACATGGGAAATTAATCGTTATCCTAAAAATATTAGAACTGGATGGTAAGGATATACGATTGGTCTCAAACTTATATCTCCAACAAAAAGTAACAGTGCGATTGGAAGATAACCTGTCCGACATTTTCACAGTCGGAGAGAGAGTTAGACAGGGTTGCATACTGTCACCAGCAATATTTAACATATAGGTACTCTGAAAACATCTTCAGAGAAGCCTTGGATGAATTAGAAGATGCTATTTTAGTAAACGGTCAGCTTATAAACAATATTAGATATGCAGACGATACAGTATTGCTGGCAGATAATATGCAGGGGCTCTAAAGGATGATGGATAATGTTGTAGAAATATGAAACAAATACAGCCTGAAACTAAATTGTAAAAGTCAAAAATATTGATCATTAGTAAGAACACCAACATAAACGCCCAAATTAGAATAAGAGATACACAGTTAGAAAGAGTGGAGAAATGCTAAATGGACTGCAATATTAAGGATACTTGGGATCATAGCTACGAAATAAAAACTTCTATTGATAAAGGCAGAAGCTATTTTAACGGCCTTAGAAAGATTCTCTGCAACTTCCATCAATTCCATCAATTACGAATTTCTAGTACCGGTCATAGGCGCCCGTTTTGGGTAGGGCAACGAGTATTTTATCGCATAACTTTTATGCATTTAAGTTCTAAGAATTTTTAATACAGGATTATTAAATTGTGAGGTATTATAGTACTAAAAGGTACTCTTACTTTAAGTCGGTAGGATGCACCGTTTTCTAGAAAAATCGATATGAAAATTTTTCGTTTATTGAATTTGAAAAAAAATTGTAAATTTGAAAAAAATTTGAAAATTTTTTTCAAAAAAAGACGGTGTATTTTACCGACTTAAGGCAAGAGTAACTTTTGGTACTATAGTCCGTCCCACCTCGACTTTACGGTATAGGGAACATAGCCAATGCAGTCCTTATCAGAGTTTTTAGCGCGGTGATGCCGATTTTGTTAAAAAGAATTTGTAATCGAACATTAAAGAGATTAAATTAAAACTGTTTTAGAAAGACAATCTACAATTTTAGGATTCGTATGCGTTTAAGTTTATTTGATATACTATAGTTATTACGCATACTAATCCTAAGACAGTAGATCGCCTTTCTAAAACAGTTTTAATTTAATCTCTCTAATGTTCGATTACAAGTTCTTTTTGATAAAATCGGCAAGGTGGAACGGACATAAGGATACTTCATAATTTAATCATAAAGTATCAAAAATGCTTAAAAATTAAAAACAAAAAAGCTATGCGATAAAATAACCGTTGACCTACCCAAAACGGACCAAGGGCGGATCCAGGACCGATTTTCGGGAGGGGCCATGAACTTTTTTTGGGGAGGTGTACCGGAGGGTCTAGGGGTCATTTTTAAAAATTAGGATTACAATAGTGAGTTTTAAGGCACTTTTCACACACTTTTGAATACCATAGAGACATTCAAAACTTAGTTATTAAAGTAATATTAAAGTACCGATTCCTACACATTTCTTTGCATCCGTGTGCAGTTCTTTCAACAAGTTTACAGTCGGAAAAATGAAAGAATACCCATGAACGAACATATAAAACACGCTGTATTTTCCTATCACCGTGTCACAAAGAAAATTGTCCAGTGCAAGTACTTGTAACAATAAAATTATTACATGTACTTGCGCTGGCCAATTTTTTGTGTGACACGGTGACAGGAAAATACAGCGTGTTTTATATGTTCGTTCATGGGTATTCTTTCATTTTTCCTACTGTAATACTATTTTCCCCATGCTTCTACTGTCAGGCCTTGTTCTTCCCCTCTTTATAGATGATTTTCACTAATTATTTTTATATTCTCATAAGCGCCAATGAACTTGACAAAGTCAAATTTAGAGAAAGATGTTCCACGTGGGATACGTCGGTCATTTCCTCAAATATGCCAGAGTAATAATTTGCACTTTGAACCTGATTAATTATTTGTTCAATTATTTCTTCACAACAACATGTTATCAATTGATTTTGACTGGTGCTACTAATGTATGTTGCTCGGGAAGATACAGTGGATAGGTGTTGTTTAAAAGTCTTATCTTCTCATGCGAGTTTAAACCTTAACAATTCCCCTCATTGCTAGGTCCAGCATCTTCGTCTAGAAGCAGCAGGCTATCATCGCGATGGCCTCTTAGAGGAATATTTTGTCGACCTAAGAACACTATAGATTTTACTATTTATCATAGTTTTTCTCTATTTTCTTGTATCTGTTTAGACCTCTGAGAGTCTATCTGGTTAATGATTGACTTTTGTGGGTTGCGATAACTTTGTAGAAAATCCATCCCAACCTGAACGCACTCCTTGTGGTATGAGTTTTTTTCATGGGTTTGTATGGCTCCGTCTTTGATCATGAGTTTGGCGAAACATGTTAAAGGTTTCGTGACAAGGCTTTGGGTTATCATCCCTTTATTGTGACCATATTTTTCGTTAGAAAAATAGAACGCAATACTTGTAAACCAATCCCCTTTGACTGTGCGAAAGTACCAACCAACTCCTTTGTTCTAAGTGCTGGTGAAGCAAGTAATGCTTAATTTCTTTTCTTTTCTTTATATGTACAGAATATGGAAATTGATACGATTTTGATGGCTGCCAAGGTCGTTCTAAAAACATCCTAGTATGTTATTCCTGAAGCTTTCGTTACTGCTTTTGTTCAATTCTAGTCCAGAAAACATATTTATCTCCTGTTTTATACATAATATATATGTGTTTGAAAGTAAAAACTTTTGAACTGCAAATATCTAAATTTATATTTTTTTAAATTCTCGGAGGGGGCCATGGCCCCTATGGCCCCCTCCCTGGATCCGCCCTTGAAACGGACGCATATGACCGGTAGTAGAATTTCTCAACTAAGGAAATCGATTTATTTCTGACAGATTAATAAACATACTTTTTACAAATTTAGCAAACGAAAAATTTTCAAATAGATTTTTCTAGAAAACGGGGCATTCTACCGACTTAAAGCAAGAGTACCTTTTCGTACTAGAATACCTCACAAATTAATAATCCAGTGTCAAAAATGCTTAGAAGTTAAAGAGAAAAAAGTTACGCGATAAAATAACCGTTGCTCTACCCAAAACGGGCACCTATAACCGGTACTATAAATTTGTAATTAATGTAATCGATTTATATCTAGAAGATAAATAAGTGTACCTGTTTTTGTTTTTCTAAATAGAAGCGTTCTGGAGATATTTAAGAAAAACTAATTACAAGACGCCATCTTTAAAGAGCTCTAGATCCCTTAGGAAGCATTTTCGGAATAGGTAAATTGGGTTAAATTGTCTTAAAATTATCTGAAGAATCTCCTGTATTCGTTTGTCGGGAGAGTTTCTTGACACCCTGTATACACTACACAACGAACATAACTATTCTCCTGAGGCCAAGAAAATATAAAGAAATTATTAACGCCGTAACGAACAAAAATTTGGCTTATTTTGGCTATATTATGCGTAATAGTAAATACCGACGTCTGCAGTTGATTCTAGAAGGCAAAATAGACGACAAGAGAGACCATGGACGTAGACGTATATCCTGGTTGGACAATCTTAGGACGTGGACTGGTCTAACATCAACTGATCTATTTCGAACTGCTGATGAGTCTATAGTCTATATTGTCGCCAACATCTTTAGAAGCTAGACACCTTTAGAAGAAGAAGTAAAGCGGTCCTGGTCCTGATAACTTACAGATTTTTTAACAATATAAGACTTATAAGAGTAAAAGTATACAGTGCGTCCATAAAGTAACGCATAAATTCATTATTTCGTAAACCGGCGATTTTAAGGAAAAATCTCGAAACATGTCGATTTTTATTTTTAAGTTACGATTTTTTGACATATATATCATACTAGTGACGTCATCCAACTGGGCGTGGTGACGTAATCGATGATTTTTTTAAACGGGAACAGGGGTCATGTGATAGCTCATTTGAAAGGGTATTTAATTATCTATCCAATAATATAAACATTAACATAAGTATTTATACGGGGTCTTCAAAAAACATTTTTTTAATTAAAATTAGTGAGACAAAAGAAGAATCTTATGTAATTTATTTTAATTCAAAATGCATTTTACTACTGTCAGTAAATGGAAAAAAATTATTTGACAAATAAACATTAATTTTCGTTTAAACAAAATGTTCAAACTGCCTAGAGACAGGTGGGTGGCAGCTTTAACATTGAACTTAAGCGAAAAACAATATTTATTTGTTAAATAAGCATTTTTCCTGTTTTCTGACAACAGTAAAACGTATTTTAAATTAAATAAATTACATACATTCTTCTTTTTGTCTCAATTATTTTAATTAAAAAAATGTTTTTTTGAACACCTTGTATAAATAAATATGGTAATGTTTATATTAATGAATAGAGAATCGAACACCCTTTCAAATGAGCTATCACATGACCCCTATTCTCATTTAAAAAAATCATCGATTACGTCATCATGTCCAGATGGATGACGTCACTAGTATGATATATATGCCAAAAAATCGGGATTTAAAAATAAAAATTGACCTGTTTCGGGATTTTTCCTTGATATCGCCGGTTTACGAAATAATGAATTTATGCGTTACTTTATGGACGCACTGTAGAATTGATATTAAAATATAAGATAAAATATAAAAACCTATGGTATTAATGAACCTCTTTTTTTGCTTTGATTTGTACAATATTACTCAAAGCTTAACTCAACTTTCAGCGAAAGGTTAAAGAACAAAAACCTGTATAATAAATTTGATTATTATTCATCGAAGATGCAAGGCAAGCGCTATAGCAAAAAGCGTAATATCGATACGGAAATGGAAACATTGGATTTTAAAATGTTACGTGCCGTGGTTAGTAAAATGCTCACTAATTGACCAACGATATCGCTTTGGTTCTACTAAGCTGAGCTGCCGGACAGAACTGTATGAATTTCATTTACATTTTTATGAAGCTTTTTACAATGAATTATCTGTGGAATTTGAAAATACGGAGTTAATCTAAATGCGAAAATATAATACTGTTCCCATTTCTACCATACGTGCTGGTTCTGTTGCAGCGTTAATTTCATTGTCCTTTATATTTAAATCTTAAATATAACTCCGTTTAAAATATAGCTATAATTTAAAGAGTTAAGCAAGAATATAGATCCTAGTTACAGTAACCAATATACACTACTCCAAGAAATTAACTCACCACCTCAAAAATGGGTTATTTTGATGTCTCGAATTTCCTAAACCTGTTGTCAGATTTAAGTGATTTTTTAAAATGCTTTAGCCTTATTCTTTAACAATATCGTTCTTGTAATATATTGTTGCTAGACAGGTAAATTGTCATTGTATAGGGTGAGGCAGATAAAGGGCCTATTAGAAATATCTCGAGAACTAAAGGTAAGAGAATCATGAAAATTGGAATACAGGGGTTTTGAGGTATGAACTATTTAATGAAAATATTTTGGTCTCTTTGCTACTTCCGGTTACACCGGAAGTTGATTGTAACTTCGTTTTTTTTAATGGGACACCCTGTATATTTTTAAATTTTTGGATTCTGCTCGATGTCTTATTTCTTAAAATATGAGGTTTTGTAATATTATACAGGGTAGTTTTAAAGATAATTACGGTTTTTGATACATTTGGTAGCAAACTTCACACCCTCTAGAATTGTACTGATTTGATATCAAAAACTCCATTTATGTTCAAGTGATTTTTAATATAGTCTATTATTATCAAAAATTATTAATATAGCGAAATGTTTAATTTTAGTATACAGGGTTGGTCGAAATTCGGAATGAGTATTATCTGAGTTTTCTTAAATGGAACACCCTGTATTTTAGTATTGTAATGAAATGATATTTTAAAGTACTTTTTTATCTCTTAAGCATTCCCTATACCTTACTGCTTTAATTTGTAAGGTATTCGTAGTTCTTTAAGTCAAACATTAATTGCAACAAAAATTACGTGAAATTTTATTAGGTTTGCCGTGAAAATATTCAATCATAAATAATTTTTTGAAAAGAAGTACATGTTAATCTAGAATTATCCTTAATTTATTAATATTGGATGAGATACCAAAATGCCTACGTTGTTAGGATTGTTGATGCATAAAATATTAATAAAAACAAACCATATTCTACCTACCCAGTTGGCTACGGCTTTGACACTAAACTTGATTAAACATTAGAATTATTGTTATAGTTCCAGTTGCTTTGTTACCATTACTAATATAAATTTTTGTAATGGGGAACTGATTAGTAAAGTTTTTGTTCTAGGAGAGTAAGTATAACAAAAATGTACTATGTTCTAGCAATAAGAATTTATCATCTGCAACTCCTTGATAGACGACAGCCTAGAAGAGAAACTTTTCAAAGTTTAGAAGAGAAAATTTTCAAAGTTTACTAGAATAGTTTCGACCTACTACATGGACACTTAGATTACTAAAACGTTCATACTAATATGCAGATTGTCAGTGACACTAACATTTAATTTATTTTAATCATTTAAAATAGTTTTTTTTTCGATCCGATTTCTCGTAATCTAAATTTCCATTTCGTTGAAACCGCTCTAGTAAATTTTGGAAAGTTTCTCTTGTTGGTTGTCATCTATCATGGAATTGCTGATGATAAACTCTTATTGCTAGTAGCACACTTTTATTTGTTATACTCTCCTAGAACAAAAAAGCATCTGAATCAGTTACTTATTAGAAAAATTCATATTAGCAATGGTAGTAAAGCAACTGGAACTTCAAAAATAGTAAAATATTTAAGCAAAGCAAATGTTTAAGCATATTTTTTAGTGTCAGTCATAGCCAACTATTATAGATAGAATATTGTATTTATGTTTTTATTAATATTAAACACACCTACAATCTTAACTACGTAAGTATTTTGATATATCAACCAGTATTAATAAATTAAGGGTCAGTCAAGATTAACATGTGTCTATTTTCGAAAAATTATTTATGACTGAATATTTTCACGACAAACCTAATAAAATTTGACGTAATTTTTGTTGCAATTAAGGCTTAAAGAACTACGAATAACTTACAAACTAAAGCAGTTAGGTATAGGGAATGCTTAAGAAATAAAAAAGTACTATAAAATATTATTTCATTACAATACTGAAATACAGGGTGTTCCATTTAGGAAAACTCAGATAATACTCATTACGAGTTTCGACCAACCCTGTATGCTAAAATTAGACATTTCGCTATATTAATAGTTTTTAATTATAATAGACTTTAATAAAAATCACTTGAACATAAGTGAAGTTTTTGATATCAAATCAGTACAATTCTACAGGGTATGAAGTTTGCTACAAAATTTATAAAAAACCGTAATTACCTTTTAAACTACCCTGTATAATATTACAAAACCTCATATTTTAAGAAAGAAGACATCGAGCAGAATCCAAAAATGTAAAAATATACAGGGTGTCCCATTTGAAAAAACGAAGTTACAATCAACTTCCGGTATAACCGGAAGTAGCAAAGAGACCAAAATATTTTCATTAAATAGTTCATACCTCAAAACCCCTGTATTCAAATTTTCATGTTTCTCTTACCTTTAGTTCTCGAGATATTTCTAATAGGCCCTTTATCTGCCTCACCCTGTATACCGGGTGTATCAAACTGTGTTTTTCTCAAAGTTTCTCAAATTAAAATCCAACTATAGCCTCAGATCTTCTTAACATTCTGTCTTTTGATTCTACCGCTTATGATGGATATTAAAAAAGTTAGCTACTTTAACATCTAGCCCAGTTTTTCATCAAAATACAGGGTGTGCGACAAACTTTAAGGGGCAATTCTGTATGAATAAGAAATGATGGTTTGCTTTTTAAACATTTGTCCGCAAATGATTCGTTTCCGAGTTACGGGGTGTTGAAATTTTTCATAAAAACTGACCATTTAGTTATTTCTCTAAAACCGATGGGGATATGCAACTGAAATTTTAAGAGACAGTTATTGCGGATTTTTGACATACAATTAAGAATTTCGTATTCAGCACTGCACATCATTTTTGAAACGGTATTTGGTTAAAATATCTCATTTTTAAAGTCAAAGTTTTTCAACCTAACAAAATATTTAATAAATATTTTAAAAGATATTTAATTGAAAAACTTATTTGACCATTTTCCTGGTGACACCTCCATGGCTTCTAAAAATTGCAAGCCAGATGGATGCCGCAGTGAAGACAAGAGGGAATTCTAAAAAGTTGCAATTCACAACCCCGTCTACAGTTTGGTAAAATTCTAACGGAAAATGGACCTAGTTACTTTATAGGAGTAATACTAATAAAAATAAAAATGTGTACCATTTTTATTCAGTTGCAATGCGAAGGCAAAACTGTCTTATTTTTCACTTAGTATAGAGATGGCAAACCAGCACTCTTAAGGCAAGCGTCCACAGACCCGCATCGTACGCATCGGACGCATCGTACGCATCGGATTAATTTTTCATACTGGGTCCACTGTATCGGCAGCGATCGGATTACCGATGCCACTACCTGCTAGGGTAGAAAAATTACTAAGGTAGACTTTAAAATGGGTTGGTTATTTATTTATTGGTTGTTTATTAATTATTGGTTGTTTATTTAATTTAATAATTAATTTATGCATATTAACTATATTTATTAGTATGATATTTTATTGTATCTATTTAGTAATAAAAAATCCGCAAAAAGGTAAAATATATAGTTCCTTTTTAAATATCTACAAAACGAAACATGCTAGGTACATACAACCTGATATCAAAAGAAAGCTTGTAATATTTACTACAAAATACAATACTAATAGACAGGGTATACTATGAAAAAAATGAAAAAAGGCGTATTTGTAAATAGTGATTACATTGTATTTTATATTGATATACCTTTGTCAAAGATATTAAATTATTTAAAAATGACACTATACTGATAAAACTTTCATATTATGTCATTTTAAATATTTCGAAAATTATTAATTTTAGACTTATAAAACCTTACACAAACCGTACATGTTTTTAAAAAATATACCTATGTTCAAAAATGATTTGTACACATTTTTTTATCAGCATAGTAATATTACAGCTTAAACACCAATTCTCTCGGTAGACCGCAAGCATTTGAATATAAAGGAATACACAAAACTGTTACAATTTGATATAAATATAAAATAGTAACTACATCAGTAAAAGTTTCTTTAAAAATTAACTAAAGTTGCCTTTCTGAAATCGATAAAATACTCTTTGTGGTTTTCAACTACTTGTAACACACTTTGCTTGCTTTTTCATCTTTTGCGAGGGAGAATGAAATGTCTTGCATCAATTTTACACTTCTCTCAGAAACATCATTAACAAGCCTAATATTTTCTAAAAAGTTCATTGCTTTAAGATAGAAAAATGTGTTGTTTTTTTAACGAGAATAATTTTCATCGTTAGATACTCAAGATATCTTGAAAAAGACTAATAAACATAAAAAATTAGTAATATTTATGATATTTTAATTATTCCCCATAATCAACTTATCATGGCTTGTAATATTTTTTTCTGAATATACCTATATATAAAATAACAATTAAAACTGAGTTTACTTGTTTCATTACGGACAAGACGATCGTCAAATGGAAATACCTGTAGACTAGCTCCCACTGCACCAAGCGAAATTCCGAACAGAGCGCGTGGGGTGCGTCCACTGATCGGCATTCCGAATGATTCATCCGCACGCATCGCAAAAGTTGCCTCTCGAAGCAACCCTTCGGCATTACCGATGATGCGATCCGTACGATGCGAATCAATGGACGCAGTTACATAAGTTTTTGTACAAGGCAAGCTAAAATCCGTTGCGTACGATGCGTCCGATGCGTACGATGCGGGTCTGTGGACGCTTGCCTTTAGTCGACGATTTTCGCTTCTTGTTGGAAGCATCATCAGAGAGGCGTAGGCTTGCTGTTCTCTACTCCAAGTGACAAACTACCGAGAGTCGTGCTCGCATTGCAACTGGTAAAAATGGTATACATTTTTATCTCATTTTTGTTGGTAAAAAATATATTAATTTGTCTGGACTAAATTACGGTTCTGCTGATATCAGAGGACTTGATATTCATACTGTATTGGCAAACTGAATTTTGTTATATTCGGTTTAAATTTTCTAGGGGATTTCCGAGCTGACTATATGGTAGGTGAGCAAAGTATGCTAAATGTGCAGTCACTCGAGCGTTACGGGGACCTATTGGCTTGTGAAGAATAGGTCCTAAAACCAAAAAAAGTTAGTAAAGTTTTCCATTTTAGTGGGGACTTTCCATTGTAGAGGTACATTTTCAGGGTACAAGGTTTCTCCCATGTAATAATCTGACGCGCTCGAGTAACTGCAAAAATCCCCGCTTGCGCTCCCCTACCATACGTACTTTATATTTAAATTTGGTCTATTTCATTCGATATTAGCCTTCTTGTCTTCTGAATTAAATTCGAATTCCTTTTTTTTAACCCTTATATTTAAATTAAAAAGTTGTTTTTTAACGATAAAGCTCTGTACTAAAGTTTTAAAATTTATTCCAGAAATAAAAGAACAAATAAGAGGCAGGAGGCAGAAAAAAACAAATAATTCGCGTGTTTGAGTTTTGAAAAACTTTTTACCTTCTGGTGTTATTAAAGCGTTTGTATTAAAAGTTGAATATAATATCGATAGAAAATATCAGAAAAATATTTGTTGATTATCACAAAGCGTTCGATAGAATGAAATATGAGGAACTGATGAACATAATAAATTCACTTGGTCCAAACGCCGTATACCATACAATATCTTATATCTATTAAAATAAAATCAATGGGAAAATCCCAATAGTTGGCTGTATACCATAGTTTAAAAAAACCTATATAGAAGTAAAAGCTTCAAATTGTATTTTGGTATAAAATCGTTTATTTAAAAACTATCTAAAAGTCATCTACATGGATTGCAAAACGTTTTCGTTCTGAACAGAACATCTTCGGTGCCTGGAATGAAGTATTTCCACGTTAGTTGAAGGCAAAAAGGTTAAAATTGTGACTGTTAATGAGAAAAATATGTGGAGAATACTTACATTCCGCAAAGTAGTTGTAACTAGCACACCAATGAAGGTGGTAACTTCATAATATATCGCTTACATTATAAATTTTGATAAAATATTGTGACTACAAGTCGATGTTACAAGATTAAATTATGTATGTGCCTAAAGAGCAACATGCTTCCCTGCTCGAAAAAACTAGGTACTTGCCATTTCAATTAGTACAGACCAACTGATATAAAAGGAAAAGGAATGACAAAGAGTGACATGACAAGACAAGGTAAAGTCAATTTTTGGTTACGAACTTCAAAAAGTGTAGTTTTAATTTTTGGATTTTAATTAAAATGTAAAGGTAGGTAATAACTGATGGAAAATATAATTAAAACTGTTTAAAAAATATGTTGAGAATCTATTGTAAAGTCTAAAATAGCAACTCTCTAATCCAGAAAAAACTTTTGGTTTGTTGGAAATAAGATTGGTATATTTCACGGTTAGAAGCGTGACGTCATCGATTGTAAAATTTAAAGGTGAAAGTTTAATTTAGTATAATAGAATGAGATATATACTATATGTAAACAATACATGATCTGAAGTGGAGAGATTGGATGGTAAATAAAGCAGATTTTAATTTTAAATGTTATAGATATATGTACTGTTGGTTGCCTAACATGATGAGGAATGTTTAAATTTGGCGTATACTGTTGTAATGATGATTCTGTCTGATAAAATTGTAAAGGAAATTGTGGAAAAATTAAAGTTAAAATAACTAAAAGAATACAGATCAAGAGTAGATGACAATATTAAAGAAATAATTGTAAACAATGGAATTAATAAAATAGTAATGAATTACTAACGAAAAGGAAAATAAGTAAAGAAAAGGAAAATTATTTTCCTTTTCGTGAACATTAATTGATTCTATGGGACCAAGGTATCTCCAAAGAAAATAAACATAACATCTATAACAACATTGTTAAGAGCATTATAACCTATAGCAGCGAAGTTTGGCCACTTAAAGAAAAATTCAAAAATATATGCTCAAAACAAATGAAATGGACTTCTGCAGAAGAGCTGCTAGTATATCAAGAATACATTTAATGAGAAATACAAGAATATTGGAGATAATGGATGTAAAGCATACTATAATTAACGATATAAAAACAAAGCAACTAAGATGGTTTGGCCACGTACATATGGAAAACGACAGATCACCCAAGCAAGTACTACGATGGGCACCAAAAGGACGGCGGAAAAGAGGAAGACGTAGGAAAAGCTGGATAGAGGAAAGTCAGAGGGAAATTAAAGAAAGAGGCTTGAACGAAAACATGTGTTACGACAGAGAACAATGTTGATTGGGAATCGGAAGACGTCGTAGACCGTTATGAACTGTTTATACAGGGTGGTGAATCGGAAAACGGGCCATAGGAAACTCAATGTAAAATTCTAAACTGTTGAATTCCTGCTTCCCTAAGTATGTTACATCAAAAGTCATGAGAAGTTATTTGTAGAGGATTGCAATCTGTATTAAAAACAGAAGTTACAATTGTTCTACGATTTTAACACATTCCAAAATTTTGAAAAATATAATGTATTCCTACCGCAGAAGGTATGTGTGGGCATGTTAGGCCACACGTTACTATTTAGCTGACAGTGAGCACACTATTGACTGAAGAAAATATCTTTATTATGAATACTTTCTCCTTAACTGACGGGGTCTTATCAACTTTATTGTGTTTTAAACAATAAATGATAAAATAAATTAAAAAATTTACAGTTCAAATTTTTAATATAAGTGATATAATAACTTCATTGTCACCAAATGCAACCTTATACACATTACTACACTGTGTGTGGCCTAACTTTGGCGTATTACTCTGAAAATTGTATTATAGTTTTACAAAATTTTGAATAATTATTGTTCGTATAACAATTTTACCAGTTGATTTCAATACAGATTTCAATTCTCTACAAATATTTTCTTATGACTTTTGATGTAAAATAATTAGGGAAGCAGGAATTCAACAGTTAAGAATTTTACATTGAGTTTCCTATGGCCCGTTTTCCAATTCACCACCCGGTATAGGGCTTTTCATTCACAATCATTTGTTTCGAGCTGCTGTCATATGTCGTATAATCCGTGTATATTAATATTATATACAGATTACACAACATATGACAGTAGCTCGAAACAAATGACAATCGATGAAAAGCCCTATATATAATACATAAAATAACACAAAAAGTCATATTATGTATAATGTTTTGGCAATGCTCTTACGTCAGAAATCTTGACTGACGTAAGTATGTTTTTGTAGTAAAAGTAGTATAGGTTGATAGACCTAAAAAACATTTTAGTCTAGATTGAATATATTTTAAGATTCTTCTATCTTCCACTCTTAGAAAGAATAATAAATGAGAAAGTTAACTAAAGTGACTCTTAAAAGAATGCTTAATTAATTTCCAAAGTTAAAGATTTAATTATAAATCGACATTATAATTAGTCAACTTCTACAAAATTATGACCTACTTTCATCTTTTTTATATAAAACCGTGCCATTGATAAAAAATACGCAAAAATTAACAAGATGGGATGACACAAAATTTAGGGGTAGGTAATAAAAAACTTTGATTATCAAAAACAAATTGGCCGATTTCAGAAGGGATTTTAGTAAAAGTTTTGCTTTGGTTCTAAATTAAATTTTAATTTAAAAATATCTATAGTGGCTCTTTTAGCACGGCCGTAGAAAAAAGAAATTTTTACTTCCGGTTCAACTTTCAGATGATTTATAATTGACATCTGACAGTTTAAGCGTAAGCGTATATTTAACGGTGTAATGTATGGATATTATACATAAGAAAGAAGATAATTTCTAAACTATTCATTGGGAGAGTTGACATGGAGCTGATATGGCATATATGTATTATTGTGTTTCAATTTATCAATCAAAGATAGAAAAAATTTTGTTATTTTTTTAATATAACGCGGGCACATAAATTTGATACTCCCTGTATATTGATTTGTAAATATTTATTAGAAGTTAGCTTTCACGCAAGGTGGTTTCTCCTTAATGAATTTTTCCATGAAGAATTAAAAACATTTTTGTAAATAAAAAGTGAAACGAACATTTATTTAGGATTATAATTTTAAAAAGATTGTTTACGGGAAAGGTAAAACCACAGGTAGATGTAATTATTAGTTTTTAGAAAAATAGAGGTAAAGAGAATTGGAAATTTAAATATGTTTGTTTAATGGCAGGAATATTTAGATAATTTCCGAAAAGTCATAAGTTTTGAGTAGAAGTATTGTTTGAAAGAACGACTGGGTTTTTCGAATGAAACAGAGGAAGGTGGAGAGAGAAATGTTTCTGATTGGCTTGGCAATTTGGAATGGGGAAAGTTTTGTTTGAATGTTGAGACAGTTTGGAAAAGAAAACATTAGTGTGTTACCGACAGCCGAGAGGAGCAGTCAAAAGTTTTCGTGAGTAGTTCAGAAGCAAGTACTAGTGGTTGTGTTGATAGTGAGAGTAGCTGAAAAGTGGAACGAGAGACAAATCAAATCGAGAAGAAATACCTCTTTGATTCTGTAAAGTCCAAGAGAGTAAGTTACAAGAATTATCGTTATTAAAATTATTTGTGACACCAAGTAAAAAAGATAGTTGGGTCTCAGGAGATTATTGTTGAGAGAAAGAGAGGAGAGAGATTTGGAGTTTATTGAACAAGTCCTGGT
This sequence comes from Diabrotica virgifera virgifera, assembly GCF_917563875.1. NCBI lineage: Eukaryota > Metazoa > Arthropoda > Insecta > Coleoptera > Chrysomelidae > Diabrotica > Diabrotica virgifera. The sequence goes on from NC_065448.1 coordinate 237,680,336, forward strand.
CAAAGGAAGCCTGGCTGGTGTTTTGGAGAAATAGTTGCTGGTATCCTGCTGGATTTTTGCTGAGAACGGACAGGGCTTTAATTGGTAGCCTAACATAATCAACAAGAAGAAGCTGTTTGGGTCAAGAGGAGACATCATTGTGTGTGATTCAAAAAGGTCAGTCAGTAACCTATGTGATAGATTTTCTTTATAATCAGAAGTTAAATTTTTTTACGTGAAAGCATATGCATTTAAGATTCCAACATTTCAAAAATTTAATAGGAATTATAAGTAATTTTGCGAATACCAAATTTGTTTGTTTAGCTTGTTTTACTAATGGTATCAAGAACAAAGCGATAAATATTTTTTTGAATTAGGTTAATTTATATGATAAAGGTTTCATTTGGACAATTATTATGCCCACAGAATTTAATTGATAAATTTACAGAGCATTGCTTTTGATAATAAAGGTATTTGTATGTGTTTATTTATGGTATTTCTATTTATTTCCTTTTCCTATTTTTATCCCGATAAGGATCAACTAAGAGATACTGAAACCACGAGAATGGATAAGAAGTATAACTTAAGATATTTTAGTTATTTTTTTTATGACAAAAAGGCACCCTGAGATTTTTTTTATTAATTTTTATGTATGATTTGCGACAATTAAATAATTAATCAAATAAATAACAATTAATATCAAAGTAATAGAAAGCAGATCAAAACAGTATGCAGATAGGCACTGCCCAAGAAAGTTACATATATACTGTTATGATCTGCTTTCAGGCAGTGCCTATCTCGGCCCAAGAAATAGGTAGGTCTTTTAAAAATGTCCCAAGTCGGCGCAAAGATTAAAACTGTCCGATATCAAATATACCAACTCAGCTCATGGGAATTAAATGTTTCAACTGTTAAAAACACTGAAGAAAAATTGGCAATCTATTGTTATTTTAAAATGGATAAAAAATTTCAAACATCTAACCAAGCTTTATCCTATGTATCAGTAGCGAAATCGATTCCACGGCTAACATTCCCAACCAAGAGAAACTGTTTCTTATTCGCAAAGAACCCAAAATTTCTGTACAATATTGAAGGAAAGGGTATTGAGGGTAGGATGTTTCCTATGTTAATTTCCCTAATCTATAATTCCAAGATAAAATTGATTATACCTACTAATGGGGTACTAATACCTACCTGTTAATCTTCGAGCCGACCTGGGACGTTTTTAAAATTTACCTGGTGTATCATAAAGGACTAAAGGATTATAGTGAGCCGAGATGGGAATACCCCACTTTCTTTCTACAACTTTCTAATTTTGGTTTTTGTAATTTGTAGCATTTAGTTTACTGATACCAGGACCTGATCGGTCGTCGCAGTAATTAATAAATGATTGTGAGTACGTTTATTTTACTTATTTAATTCATCACGACTCACATTTTCAACCCATTCAACATTTAAATAATAATTTATATTCAATTAAAGTAAAATACGAAATCACAGAAAAAAAATGCTCCCACATTTGGGAAGTGACGACAATTAATAGGAAACATTCTGAATACACACAATATCGGTCAACCATGAAGCACACAAAAGCGTAGAAAACCGTTAATCATGGGTGGACCCGATCTGTAAAGATAAAATCAGAAATAGGGTCCACAGTGGCTCTATAGAGCTCAATTCTATTAAATTGGAAATGAGCAGATAATTAAGTTTCTACTGTCCTACGCTGGTAAAATTCAGCAGCCAATTTATATATAGTCAGACTTATAATTATTTTACAGGGCAAAAGTCACTTGTTATTGACTACCTTAGATTAAATCAAAAATAATAAGGATCACTTTTTATTCTTCATTCCAGGTTTCAGATATTTGTTTCCTGTTACGGCATGAAACATTCTCCATATTTTTATAGTAGTGTATTTTATCTTTATCCGGCAAGTCAGAGAATAAACCTCATCTAATCTGCCGTATGAAAATATTCCTTTAGAAAACCAAAGTTATGCCAATCCGAAAAAATCAAAATGTACCTCAACCTGTACAATAAACGGGCACATTTTAGAACATGTCAATAACTTTAAGTACCTGGGATGTTGGATCGATAGCAGCCAAATCCTGATCTAGAAATAATATCGAAAATAGAAGAGGCCAGAAAATATTTCGAAAAAATCAAACGAATGCTATGTGATTTTCGAATAATACTCGAAATTCGACTACGTTTATCAAAATCCTACGTCTGGTGGACTATTCTCTATGTAGTTGAAACGTAGATCATTAAAGCAGCAACCGTAAATAAATTGGAGGTCTTTGAAATGTAAATCTACTGGAGAATCCTCAAAATTTGATAGACATCGCATACCTCAAAAAAAGAACTGCTGCATAGAATAGGCAAGGCAAGAGAACTTTTAAACACAGTGAAAGTTAAAAAACATCATACCTAGGCCACACACTGAGAAATAATAAGTACCAATATCTTCAACTAATGGCGAAAAGATAGATCGGGCATGGCTAATTTTTAACAGCTAATAAGAACAGCTGAAGATAGAGAAGAGCTTACACATTTAGTAGCCAAACTCTATTGAGGAGAGGGCACTTTAAGAAGAAGAATCTGTAACTGTATCTTGTAACGATGTGCTGTCCACCCGGAGTTCTTGACCAGCTAGTCAGCAGAGGACCAAACGCGTTTCCATACCAGTGCATCCCCACTAGGTGCCACCATCTTCAATGGAACCAAGGAGTGATGGTTACCGAGAGTGTACTTAACAAGAGAATCGAGGATCATGAAATCAGTTCCAATCAATGTACTGAATTGAAAGGAACTCAGCGGCTGCCACTAGGTAGCCGACCAGCGTCAGTTATGCAATGGAATGAATCGGAACCTGTCGAGGTGAAGGTGCTCTGTAGTGAAAAGGCGTTTCGCCGGAATAGGGAACTTGCACATTTTTTTTTATTAGATAATAATGTTCAGTTTTGTTTAAAAATGAGATTTCCAAAATTTCACGCTTCAAAAACTCGTAATAAATTAGAAATACATATTTAAAATCTTCTGCGGTATAAAATAGTTCAAACGGCCCGTGACGTCACATAGTTTTGCATTAGTTTTGATTATGGTTATATTTCACTGTGTCTAGGTACACGCTAACGTGTACGCAAATAAAAAAAGTTAGGTAGACGCGAATTAAACTTCATCAAGCCAGTGACGTCATTATTTAGCTTGCGCAGTGACCATACATTTTGGTACATGCTATTTTGATATGTTTAGTGTTTGTTTGATAGAAAAATATTTGTTAAGGGAAGGGAAGCAGAACTATTCAGATGTTTTAAACTTAATTGTAATAAATCAATGTATATATATATATATATATATACTATTCATCATACTATTTACCAACTATTCATCACATTTGTAGCTCCCTGATGAAGGACATAACCATGTCCGAAAGCTTGGAATAAAAAATTTACAAGAGTACACTTTTCATTTTTATTGCTGCAAACCCAATATTGAACGTTTACTTCTATATATATATATATATATATATATATATATATATATATATATATATATATATATATATATGTCAAGCGATGAGTCCCGGGACATTCTAAGCGACCTAACGATGACTTCAGGGACATTTGCTGAATTCCGGGTCTGGCCGGAATTCCTATACGTCTAATGATGACTTCCAGGACTGTCCCGGAAATCAATTTATGTATAATGCCTGCTTCCGGTACAAATCAGTTTTAAGGATCTCGCAAAAATAGTCATCAATCTAGTAGGATACTTATTTTTATGAGCTCATATAAGTTATAAATGTAAGAAAAAAATTCATTTTCTGTTCACATTTAAAATTCTCCTTTATACCCAATACTTAAAATTATAATTTCGAGTTCTAGCATCCTTGACAGTTACATGTTTCAAGTTTCGTTTTAACTAATCTTGACGACTTTATTTGTAGCTAGAGGAGAAGAGAATAAACTTGATAATGCCTATATTGTAAATACCATTTACTTATTAGGTTTAATGAACATATACGATAACGATACTCTAACTTAACCTATAATCTATGCTAGTTTAATTGATACTGAAGGCTTACAGCTCATGTTCCTTTTTGATACTATTGTCATAAAATATGGAAAAACTAAATTTGAAAAATTCGAATCATCAAAACCACCAGCTCTGCTTGATTTATGTTACAACAGTTAACACATTTTAGTTTATTATAACTGTCGGAGGGCGTATATAACTCGACCGTCCGTCGTGGGGCCCACTATCCTTAGTGGCGCTAGCAGCACCCAACCTATACGATATCATATTGGATAGGTTCATTGCAATGAACCTATGTAAGATGTTTAAATAAAATTTGTAAAAAAATTAATTATATAATATACAAAGTACAACACAATCAATATACTGAAACATGAAACAACTAGGTCAATAGTACTTATTAGTAACATAAATACTGTTTATTACTACTGCAATATAAGCCACAGGTATACAGGGTGTATAGTGTATACTATTTCATAGGGAGAGTATTGGTACCTCGTAAAGTAGAAAAGATAGGGAAATGTTGAAATCGGGAAAAAGTTGCGTATTTATGAAACAATAGTTATTTTCCTAACAAGTGCAGAAAGTCATACTTTTCCGGACGCGACTGCAGTTTGCCGAAAGACGCGAAGCAAGAGTTCGGCAAGCAGTCGAGTGCGGAAAAGAGACTTTCTGCAAGAGTTAGGAATAATATTTTTCTATAAGTCTTTAAAAAATGCCCAAATCTTAATCAATTAATTTAATTATTACGAAAATACATACACAAATGAATTCTTTGACAAGGTTGTCAAAACCAAACTTTCAATATAATTAGTTAGCATGACGGCGATCTTGCTTTCCATGACGATGATCCAAAACGACTGTTATTGTCTACCGATTTGACTTTCGAATATTAAGTCAAAATAATTTTATTTCATCGAATTGTCGCGTTAATTTCATTAAAACAGGAACACAATAAGATACATTTGAAATAAAATAGTAAATAATATCTAAATATTAGTTTATTGCATGTATTATAATTATTTTAAGGCCATATTAAAATATCTACACGCGTGCGGAAAAGTAAAACGCGTGCGAAAAAGTGAAACTTTCTAAACTAAAACGCGTGCGAGAAAGTAGACATTTTTGCACGCTCGTAGAAAAATAAATTTGCTAAATCAGCATTAAGGAAACCAGATCCGTATTTAATATTTAAAAATAATTAAAAAGTCCCGTTTTCTAATGTTTGCCTAACTCCTTTATTTCACAAAATATTAAAAAAAAACACTTGAGAAATACTACATTGATACGTGTTTAGTTTTATAATACAATGTTTCGTACTTTCAGGACCACCATCGACATTCGTTTTTTAAATACGAACCTGGAAGGTAGGTAAAAGAAATAAATAAAATAAATGTCCTACGAGACGTTTTCAAGTATTTTTAATATTAATAACCAAACCATAAAATCTGTATAGTCTACTGACTAGTGATGTTGATTATAGTTACTTTCGAGTATTCGTTACAAATCGTTACTTTTGTATAAAGTAATCATGTACAGTATTCGTCACTTTGATTACTATAATTACTTTTGTTACTTTTGTATTTGAGTACCGGTAATCATATCGAGAATCGTATTTCTCAGTAGGTAGGTATTTTGTATAGGTATTCCGATATAAAAACTACAATAGTCGTCGTCGTTGCTCGCTTTTATACGATTGGTACGAAATAACGAAGTAATCAGAATAATCAAAGTAGATATGATAGTCGTTACTCGCTCTAATACGATTGGTACGAAGTAATGAAGTAATCAGAGTAATCAAAGTAGATACAATAGTCGTTACTCGCTCTAATACGATTGGTACAAAGTAACGAAGTAATCAGAGTAATCAAAGTATCAAAGTAACGGTTTGCCTCTCTGTATAGTAATCGTTACTTTCAGTATTCGTAAGTACCGAGTACTTTGTAACGAATAGTTACTTTTTCAACATAACAACTACTGACAATCTCTTTTACTAAAAAGTTTCTTGAACCAAATTTTTAATCAATAATAGGTACTAAAAACACTTTCAGACGTTCATAAAATCGCATCGCCCAAGAAATGGTTAATGTTTGAATCGTTGATAAATTACTATCAGTTACGAAAAATTATCGCCTGCATGTACAGCTAGCGCAAGAAGTAACTACCCACTAAAAAAATTCCTCTACTTTACGAGATACCAATACTGTCCCTATGAAATAGTACACCTACACCCTGTATGGACGGTAATTAGAAACCGTGAGAACTGCAGTTCTATAATTAGCATACAAATTAATACGAGTTTTAACAAATGTGGTGCTTCAGCAAACACATACTTATTTAGGTGACTAAAAAATGACTTCTCTATCAACCTTCACTTCAGACCACACCCATACTGATTTTCCTTCAACTGAGCCTGGCAACGCTGTTGCCGTTAATTATTTATCAATCATATAAAAGTGTTTTGACTTGCAAGACATTTTAAATATATGGGTATATACACGACTACCGGGACATTCGCCCCGAAAATTTTGCCGCTAGCGGTTTACGCAGATATTATAAGATTAGTTATTTTCAACTATTTGTAAAGGAAGGTCTATTATGTACAAATTAAAAATTGGCACCTACATATTGAAGATTTCGGTTCCTATTCGAAAGTACGGGAATCGAGTTGATTACTGAAATAAATTCGAATTAAAGAAAATATTTTGAATCATTCATTAAATTAAAAATTGTGTCATGGAAGCGATCAATAGAACATAAACGTATGTATGGTGATTAGTTCAGGGTCAGTTCTTTTTGCTTAGCTTAGACCTGTGATTCACAAACATTTGGCGAACATTTATTACCTACAGAGTCTATCGTTGACTTTGCTTTTTTCCTTAACCTTCGGATGACCAAGCGGGGGAAATTGTGACCCCAGCGTATGTTTTTGTTTAATAAATTCAAAAGTATTTTTAATGTTTAACTCATTATTTTTTTATTTGACTTTAATATCATTCTAGATATCCTCATATTTTGAAATAGAAAAAATCCCTATATTTTACGAATAAAAAATATATTCTGAAGTTGATGTTTAATAAAATAGCGTCTATTATGTGTAATTACAAGTAGTTTTACGCTAATGACGTCGACTTTGCAAAGTAACAAGACACTTACTCAACATACACGCTACACATGACACTAATACTCATTTTGTGACTGGATGCCAAACAAAATTAAAAATAAAAAAAAAAACTTTATTTTTTGTTGTCATTTTTGACATTTTTTACCTGGGGTCATTTTTCCTCCTCTTGGTCATCCGTGTAACAAAAAAAGGTTGGTCATCGGAAGGTTAATAACTGGTGGTAATAAGGAGTAAGAGAGTAACGACATCATTGAAGTTTTACACATTATAGGTGACGAACATTTACCGACAGAGTCTATCGCTGACTTTGTTTTTTTTTTCGTTAACGACTGGTGATAATAAGGAATAAGAGTAATGACATCATTGAAGTTGTACATATTTCATAAGTATGTACCTTGCACAACAGAACTAAGTACCTACATAACAAAAATTCGTTCGAAAAAATTTGCCATATACAATCTTCCATCAAATTCTAATCGATAAATAGTAGTGTTATCGAGAAACTGATTGATGAGAAAAATAAATACTTATCTTTATAAAGTTTAAAACAAATTCCTCGTTAATTAGTTTATAGAGAACGGATATCGTCCGGTTATTTCAGGTTAACCTGTGAATGAAACATAAAGATGGGAATGGGAACTGCTTTGTATTTATCACGGTTATATAAACTTCACCTGTCTGTCTTCACTCTGCTACAAATCTGACGATCATTTTTTCACTAACTTCCGAATGTTCCATCGAGTCTTAATTAAACTCTGTTTCTCGCGACCCCATAATCCATAATATTACTTTTCGTTAAATAAGCAATGTATTGTTAACATAGTATATATGAGTACCATTATATTTAAATTACGGGTTACTAGTTATCTACTTCTTCACTGTTATTGCAATAGGTACTCTAAGTTGTGTGCTAGATTCAGCCATATTTATAATACCTATATCACACTTGAATACGTCACCAACAACTAAACCGCTTTCGTCCTAGCGGTCAAAAACTGACTCATCGATGAATATGCGGTATGGCCAATTTCAACGTACTGCAGTATTTGCGATAATTTCTACACGCCCTTTTGTCTGAGTTTACTGTTATCCTTTCGTTAAATACGAATGCGCTTTGCACGAAAGATAAGTTGACAGTCTTCAATGCGATTTTCATAGACATAAAGATAAGTAAACAGGTAACCGGTCTCTAAATATTAAACAATCTAACCCCATAAGGGGTGGTTATGGGCCTCAATTTTTATTAGTAAAACAACTATCTAACCCCACAAGGGGTGGTTATGGCCCTCAATTCTTGCGCAAGAAATTGTGCAATTAATTGCGCAATTACTTGCATCGTGTAAAGTGGCTATAAATTTCTAATAAGCAGTCCACCATACCGAATCCACTATTTTGGATTTTAAATCTGACAAAATCGTAATTTAGTCACTCCAAAAAACCCCAATTAATTTTTCTTTAGAAAAAAGTGTTAACCTCTTTTTAGTTATATCACGAGTTCCCGATTACAACTCTGATTTTTACAAATTGACCGAAAATCCGCTCTCTATTAATTAACTAAATATGTTACCAGAAAAAAATTAAAATATGCCAGAACTCATCAACATATGAGAAACTCAAAATTATTACGTTTTTTTAAGTATATAGTGTACCGTGTAGAAAGTAGTAATGTATTCAAGATTTTGGGTATGTATTTATACCTTAATACTAATTAACTAAATACGTTACCTGAAAAAAAAATCAAATGTACCGGAACTCACCAAAATATGAGAAGCTCAAAAATAATACCGTTTTTTTTAAAGTATATAGCGTACCATATAGAAAATAGTAATGTACTCAAGATGTCGGGTCTCTATTTACACCTTAATACTAATTAACTGTTAAACAAGTTTCCTGAACAAAGTTTAAAATGTACCGGAACTCATCAATACATGATAAACTCAAAAATATTACCGTTTCTATTAAGTATATAGTGTACCGTGTAGAAAATAGTAATGTACTCAAGATTTTGGGTCTGTATTTACACCTTAATACTAATTAACTAAATATGTTAACTACCTGAAAACAATTAAAATGTACCGGAACTCATCAATATAATGAGAAACTCAAAAATATTACGTTTTTTTAAGTATATAGTGTATCGTGTAGAAAGTAGTAATGTACTCAAGATTTTGGGCTCTATTTACACCTTGATACTAATTAACTAAATACGTTACCTGAAAAAAGTTTAAAATGTACCGGAACTCATCAATATATGAGAAACTCAAAAGATTACGTTTTTTTAAGTATATAGTGTACCGTGTAGAAAGTAGTAATGTACTCAAGATTTTGGGCTCTATTTACAACTTAATACTAATTAACTAAATACGTTACCTGAAAAAAGTTTAAAATGTACCGGAACTCATCAATATATGAGAAACTCAAAAATATTACGTTTTTTTTTAAGTATATCGTGTACCGTGTAGAAACTAGTAATGTACTCAAGATTTTGGGTCTCTATTTACACCTTAATTCTAATTAACTAAATACGTTACCTGAAAAAAATTCAAATGTACCGGAACTCACCAAAATATGAGAAACTCAAAAGATTACGTTTTTTTAAGTATATAGTGTACCGTGTAGAAAGTAGTAATGTACTCAAGATTTTGGGCTCTATTTACAACTTAATACTAATTAACTAAATACGTTACCTGAAAAAAGTTTAAAATGTACCGGAACTCATCAATATATGAGAAACTCAAAAATATTACGTTTTTTTTAAGTATATCGTGTACCGTGTAGAAACTAGTAATGTACTCAAGATTTTGGGCTCTATTTACAACTTAATACTAATTAACTAAATACGTTACCTGAAAAAAGTTTAAAATGTACCGGAACTCATCAATATATGAGAAACTCAAAAATATTACGTTTTTTTTTAAGTATATCGTGTACCGTGTAGAAACTAGTAATGTACTCAAGATTTTGGGTCTCTATTTACACCTTAATTCTAATTAACTAAATACGTTACCTGAAAAAAATTCAAATGTACCGGAACTCACCAAAATATGAGAAACTTAAAAATATTACCGTTTTTAAAAAGTATGTAGCGAACCATATAGAAAATAGTAATGTATGTACTCAAGATGTTGGGTCTCTATTTACACCTTAATACTAATTAACTAAATACGTTACCTAAAAAAAGTTTAAAATGTACCGGAACTCATCAATATATGAGAAACTCAAAAATATTACCGTTTTTGTAAAAGTATATAGTGTACCGTGTAGAAAATAGTAATGTACTCAAGATTTTGGGTCTGTATTTACACTTTAATACTAATTAACTAAATATGCTACCTACCTCAAAAAAATTTAAATGTACCGAAACTCATCAATATATGAGAAACTCAAAAATATTTCGTTTTTCTTTTAAGTATGTAGTGTCCCGTGTAGAAAGTAGTAATGTACTCAAAATTTTGGGTCTCTATTTATACCTTAATACTAATTAACTAAATACGTTACCTGAAAAAAGTTTAAAATGTACCGGAACTCGTCAATATATGAGAAACTCAAAAATATTACGTTTTGATTTAAAGTATATAGTGTACCGTGTAGAAAGTAGTAATGTACTCAAGATTTTGGGTCTCTATTTCCACCTTATTACTAATTAACTAAATACAGTACCTGAAAAAAGTTTTAAATGTACCGGAACTCATCAATATATGAGAAACTCAAAAATATTACCGTTTTTGTAAAAGTATATAGTGTACCGTGTAAAAAATTGTAATGTACTTAAGATTTTGGGTCTGTATTTACACCTTAATACTAATTAACTAAATATGTTAACTACCTCAAAAAAATTAAAATGTACCGGAACTCATCAATATATGAGAAACTCAAAAATATTACGTTTTTATTTTAAGTATGTAGTGTCCCGTGTAGAAAGTATTAATGTACCCAAAATTTTGGGTCTCTATTTACACCTTAATACTAATTAACTAAATACGTTACCTGAAAAAAGTTTAAAATGTACCGGAACTCATCAATATATGAGAAACTCAAAAATATTACGTTTTGTTTTAAAGTATATAGTGTACCGTGTAGAAAGTAGTAATGTAGTCAAGATTTTGGGTCTGTATTTGAACTGTAATACTAATTAACTAAATACGTTACCAGAAAAAATTAAAATGTACCGGAACTCATCAATATATGAGAAACTCAAAAATATTACGTTTTGTTTTAAAGTATATAGTGTACCGTGTAGAAAGTAGTAATGCACCTACTCAAGATTTTGGGTCTCTATTTCCACCTTATTACTAATTAACTAAATATGTTACCTACCTCAAAAAAATTAAAATGTACCGAAACTCATCAATATATGAGAAACTAAAAATATTACGTTTTTCTTTTAAGTATGTAGTGTCCCGTGTGGAAGTGGAAGGTAGTAATGTACTCAAAATTTTGGGTCTCTATTTACACCTTAATACTAATTTACTAAATACGTTACCTGAAAAAAGTTTAAAATGTACCGGAACTCGTCAATATATGAGAAACTCAAAAATATTACGTTTTGTTTTAAAGTATATAGTGTACCGTGTAGAAAGTAGTAATGTACTCAAGATTTTGGGTCTCTATTTCCACCTTATTACTAATTAACTAAATACAGTACCTGAAAAAAATTTTAAATGTACCGGAACTCATCAATATATGAGAAACTCAAAAATATTACCGTTTTTGTAAAAGTATACAGTGTACCGTGTAAAAAATTGTAATGTACTTAAGATTTTGGGTCTGTATTTACACCTTAATACTAATTAACTAAATATGTTAACTACCTCAAAAAAATTAAAATGTACCGGAACTCATCAATATATGAGAAACTCAAAAATATTACGTTTTTCTTTTAAGTATGTAGTGTCCCGTGTAGAAAGTATTAATGTACCCAAAATTTTGGGTCTCTATTTACACATTAATACTAATTAACTAAATACGTTACCTGAAAAAAGTTTAAAATGTACCGGAACTCATCAATATATGAGAAACTCAAAAATATTACGTTTTGTTTTAAAGTATATAGTGTACCGTGTAGAAAGTAGTAATGTAGTCAAGATTTTGGGTCTGTATTTGAACTGTAATACTAATTAACTAAATACGTTACCAGAAAAAATTAAAATGTACCGGAACTCATCAATATATGAGAAAATCAAAAATATTACCGTTTTTTTAAAAGTGTATAGTGTACCTACCAAACAGAAAATAGTAAGATCTCTATTTATACCTTAATACTAATTAACTAAATACGTTACCAAAACAAACTGCTGTATTATTTATTTTTTCCTAAAAAGTTGGTTGCGAGTGTTTATGGGATTTTTGTAAACACGTTGTTTCATTACTCCCTATACACCACCATACACCAAAATCGAGCGGATTAAATTCTGGGCTACGTCGTGGCCAACGAAAATGACTACCACGACCAATCCAGCGTTCAGGAAATTCGGTATTTGGGTATGTTCTCACTGCCCTCGTATAATGTGGGGGTGTATCATCTTGCATGAACCACAAATGTTGCCTTAAGTTTAATGACAATTCTTCCAACAAATTAATAAGGTCATTTTGTAAAAAATGTAAATAGTTCTCGCCATTCAAATTACAAGGGTAACTCGCATGGCTGATTTGAAAAATGCGATTAGCTCGAAAACTGTTGAGTTTTAAAGTTATTAACAAGTTTACCTTTTTTCCACACAAATAGCGATAACTTGAAAGACAAAAAAGTTAAGCCCAAAATTTATGCCATATACGTGTCATATGTGGCGGCCTATATAAGCTACATCAATGTATGTATCAAATTATAATTGCACATACTCAGAAGCCTCCAGTCATAAATTTTTATATGTAAATGTCCACATTCATGAAAGTTATAGCAAAAAAATTTAAAATTGCAATTTCAACACCCTGTATAATTCTTAATATCAACATTTTATTAAAGCAAGTTGGCTTAAATCGCAATATTTTAAAGTGTAGAGTCTACTGTTTCTTTATACACTATATACTGGTTTTAAAAAAGTATATAGTGTACCGTGTAGAAAATAGTAATGTACTCAAGATTTTGATCTGTACTCGTATAGACACCTTAAAAGAAGTCCCGGTAGTCATCGTTTGACATATAATTAACTAAATACGTTACCTGAAAAAAATTCAAATGTACCGGAACTCATCAATATATGAGAAAATCAAAAATATTACAGTTTTTTCAAAAGTATATAGTGTACCTACCAAACAGGACATAGTAAGAGATTTTGGGTCTGTATTTACACCTTAATACTAATTAACTAAATAAGTTACCTGAAAAAAATTAAAATGTACCGGAACTCACCAATATATGAGAAACTCAAAAATATTACAGTTTGTTAAAAAGTTTATAGGGTACTCTGTAGAAAATAGTAATGTACTCAAGATTTTAGGTCTGTATACAGGGTTGTCCTTAAGTAATTGTACAAAAATAAACAGTAGATTCTACACTTTAAAATATTATAATGTTAATATTAAGAAAGATACAGGGTGTTGAAATTGCAATTTAAAATTTTATTTTTCGCTATAACTTTAATATACTATATACTTGTTAATAACTTCAAAACTTAACAGTTTTCGAGTTAATCGTATTTTTCAGATCAGCTGCATAACTCGGCTTAAATGCAATTACTGCAGGCAACAAAGGAAAAAAACAAAAACAATAATACTTGTGAATACGAGTACTTTTGACTAAATTGATAGTTTCCAAAAGATTGACGATAAAAATAGTATACGCTAATATTTTTTACATACATCAGTAGGATACTTAATAACGTTTTATAGGATTTGATATCAAACATTTTACGTTTTATATTAAATTAAAGTCATAATAAAATACATTTTATTTATAAACCAAAGTAAGAAATAGTTAAACTGAATAACATTAAACTTTTTTTCAAAGTAAGTGTTCGATATATCCACCAATTTCTTCAATATATTTAGGTATCAGTACGTTGCATAAAAGATCGTCTCATATTAAATAGCATCGTTGGTTCAAAACAAACTGCTGTATTATCTGTTTCTTCCCAAAGTTAGTTTGCGAATAAAGTTGGTGTACGAATGTATATGGGATTCTTGTAAACACGTTATTTCTTTGCTCCCTATGTACCACCATACACCACGACCAATCCAGCGTTCAGGAAATTCGGTATTTAGGTATGTTTTCACTGCCCTCGTATAATGTGGGGGTGCATCATCTTGCATGAACAACAAATTTTGCCTTAGTTTAATGGCAATTCTACCAACACATCAATAAAATCATTTTGTAAAAAATGTAAATAGTTCTCACCATTCAAATTACGAGGTAACCCGCATGGCTGATTTGAAAAATGCGATTAGCTCGAAAACTGTTGAGTTTTGAAGTTATTAACAAGTTTATTCACACAAATAGCGATAACTTGAAAAGCAAAAAGTTAAGCCCAAATTTATCCCGTATACGTGGCATATGTGGCGGCCTATATAAGCTACATCAACGTATGTATCAAATTATAGTTGCACATACTCAGACGCCTCCAGTCATAAATTTTTATACATAAATGTCCACATTCATGAAAGTTGTAGTAAAAAAAATTTTAAATTGCACAACACCCTGTATAATTCTTAATACATATCAATATTTTATTAAAGTAAGTTGGCTTAAATCGCAATATTTCAAAGTGTAGAATATACTGTTTCTTTATACACTGTATACTGTTTTTAAAAAATATATAGTGTACCGTGTAGAAAATAGTAATGGACTCAAGATTTTGATCTGTATAGACACCTTAAAAAAAGTCTCGGTAGTCATCGTTTGACATATAATTAACTAAATACGTTACCAGAAAAAAATTCAAATGTACCGGAACTCATCAATATATGAGAAACTCAAACATATTACCGTTTTTTAAAAGTATATAGTGTTCCGTGTAGAAAACAGTAATGTACTCAAGATTTTGGGTCTGGATAGATACCTTAAAAGAAGTCCCGGTAGTCATCGTTTGACATAAATAATTAACTAAATACGTTACCTGAGAAAAATTAAAATGTACCGGAACTCATCAATATATGAGAAACTCAAAAATATTACAGTTTTTTAAAAAGTATATAGTGTACCGTGTAGAAAATAGTAATGTACTCAAGATTTTGGGTCTGTATATACACCTTAAAAAAAGTCCCGGTAGTCATCGTTTGACATATATATATATATATATATATATATATATATATATATATTGATGTGATCTTTATTATTGATATGAGATAATATTCTTATATGTTACTTAATTTAATCAATGTATTAATACTAATCCAATTAATTAACCAGATCACATATCAATATGTTTTCAATCTCAGGGCGAATTATAAATTAATTACTTACTTCCGTGGCTTCTAAATATTTCTTAATGGTTCCTAATCGGGATAGAAAAGAAAAGAGTAAAAAAAATACACATATGGGTTACAATTATAATCAAAATATTTTTTATTTTATTTAAAAAGGCAATCAATGCTTAATATTTGCTATTTCTTATTATTCTTAAACATAACATTTACAAATGGGAATCTTATTTCCTTTTGGTTTTCAATTGAAAGTTTTTATTAACATTTAACTATTAGGAGTTATTAGGAACAACTCTATTTAAGTTTGATGAAGCTTTTCTGATATTATTGATTATGTTATTCAATTTTTTATGTGGAATTTAATACGAAAACCCATACATTCATGTCCAAACAAATGAGACTGACCTTTTCCTGGTGAACTGAAAATGTCCTCACACAAGACCCTTTCCTGCTATCCTTGGCTGCGATCAAACCTCGTCCTGGCTTCCAGTGATGTTCTCCTTTGAAAAACTAGCTCGAATAGCTCTCGTTCCTGCTTTTGTCGTGATGCTGTGTTCTACCTTTTTCGAAACTGCTATCAGCTACCGGGACACTCTGGGCTCAAGGAGGTTCTTTTACTCTCGACCTGGCCTACTTCTCGTTCCACGATAGATACTCCACACTCACGGAACCACACCGGCTTTCTCACTCCTCGAACACTACCGTCTACTACTCGACTTCACTTCTCGACAGCTCAAAACATTCTGATCTCACTTTGTCATCCATTCCCCTACTTTCTAAATATCCCTTCCAGATTCACAAATCAATCTTCCACCACCAACTCTCATTCGTAATATTCCTCAAAACCAATTTTTAATCTTTCTAAATATGCTTAATGGATTTCAAAAGAAAATATTTAATTCCCATTCTAAAATACTTTCTAACTATTTACAAATTTTAATGACCTATTCTCTCTTTCAAATGAGTCTTATTTAGCATAGGCTAATGATCGAAACCTTCCGCGAAAAACGATAATGAACTATCATCTATTTCACTGAGTTTTATTTAGCATAGGCTAATGATCGACCTTCCGAGAAGAACGATAATGGTACGCGTCATTCACTTTGTTTATCTAAGCACATTGTTCCGAGTTTCGTACGCTTATTCTAATCACTTCTTAAAATTAAATATAACAATTTGTTGTATACAGGTTGTTCTAAATTTATATGCCCGAGGTTGAGAAAATTAAAAATATTTTATATTACAGTAAATTTTGTTTATAATTATCAAATTTTAATTTTTATATCAAATAGAAATATAACAAATCCCCGCCTTGTATTCGATAAAATTTATCTGCATTTTTAAATAAATTTTCTCGAGGCAAAACCAACTCCCTGTATATTTCATTACTTTAATCTATGTCTTATACCCTAACTTACTATCTACTTCATGTAATTCTGTCTTTTATTCGTGATATTTGTATACATCGTGAATATTATAAATTCCTCGGATCTTTTCCGAGTTCCTGTGCCTCAACTCATAACTATTTATCCCATTTTCATTATTCACGATGTACGGGCCTTCGAAAACAGGCATCAACTTTGCGCAAATGCCACCAGGAAGATTTGATACTCGTAATGCCCTCACGAGTACTTTTTCACCCTTTTGGAAAGTCACTGGTCTTCTTTTTCTATTTTGTTCCTGTCTTTGGATATATTTTTCGTTGCTTCGCCGTAATCTTCTCTGTACGGTTTCAATCACCTGTTGATATTCTTTTGGCTCTTGGTCTTCCCATGGCCTTATCGGCAGTACACCCTTCATGATGTATTCTGGGGTCTCTTTTGTTACTGTGCTCGGAATTGTATTTAGATACCTTTCTATTTCCGCCATTTTCCTGTCCCAGTGGCGATGTTGACCATCTGTTGCAATGCGAAGAAATTTCGTCACTTCCTGTATGAATCGTTCCGAAGGATTACTCTGTGGATGCCTGATGCTGACAAAATTTGTCTCTATTCCTCGTTCTCGAAGTTGTCCCTTGAAACGATCATTTCGGAAATACGTTGCATTGTCCAGTAGAATCTTTTTTGGTGTTCCTACTATGGCTATAAAATTGTCGATTTTTCTTAATATCTCCTCCCCCTTTGTGGTGCGGCAACTATATAATTTTACGTATTTTGAAAACACATCCACCATTACCAGAATATGTTTGTTCCTTTTAGTGGTCATAATTAGATCGCTTAACATATCTATTGCTACAATGTCTAGTTTGTTTCGGGCTTCAATATTTTTGGCAACATTTTCGTTTTTGAAATTCCGACTCTTATATTTTTGACATACATCGCACTTCTGGGTAATTTCCTTTGCAATGCGGTAATCCTGTCGGCTGATGTAATTTTCCCTAAAAACGAGCCAAACTTTTCTGCTACCGATATGCCCATTGTCCTCATGTAATTTCTTTATTATCTTTTCGGCCAATGTCTGTGTCACTAAATATAGTTCCTTTCCGTCTATTCTCTTAAAATATATGTCATTTTCTACTTCCGCTCTTCTTTTCTCTCTTTCCTCTAGGTCTTCTTGGTTTGTCCTTATCTCATTTAACGAATATATCCCTTCTTCTTGTATTAATCTATTTAGTCCCACCTGTAGAGTAATTGTTTCCTTTTTTCCCGTGTCCTCATCCCGTGTTAGAGCGTCGGCTATTATGTTGTCTTTTCCTTTTATATATCGGAACTCAAAATCATACTCCTGTAATAATAGAATGCCTCTGTGTATTCCATTATTTACTAATCTATTCTTCATGATATGTACTAAAGCTGCATGGTCTGTTTCGATTGTGAATTTTGCTTCCAATAAGTAAAACCTCAATTTGTTTACGCAATATAGTACACTGGCAAACTCCAATTCTGTAACACTATATTTTCTCTCATGTGTTTTAGTCACTCGCGATATAAAACATATCGGCACTTCTTGGTCGTTTTGTATTTGAGACAGAACTCCTGCAAATTTTTGTATGGACGCATCAGTTCGGAGTATAAAAGGTAAATTGTAAATGGGGTGGTATATTTTCGTTCCTTTTGCGAATTCTCGTTTTAATGTTTCGAAAGCTTCCTCCTGTTCTTCTTTCCAATTCCATTTTATTCCTTTTTTAAGCAACTTTATCAGAGGGATTTCCTTTTGGCTCAAATCGGGAATCAGTTTTTTAAAATAATTAATCGTGCCAAGAAAACCTCTCAATGTTTTCAAATTCGTTGGTCTTGGGTATTCATCTATGAGCTTGACTCTGTCTTCGGATAATCTTACTGTTTTGGTGTCCAATTGAAAACCCAAATAAATGACTTCTTTTTGAAAAAATTGACATTTTTCAATGTTTAATTTCAATCCCGCTGTGTCCAATTCTTCCAGAATTATTTCTATGTGTTTCAGATAACTCTGAGTATCTTGTGAAAAAATTAATAAATCATCGATATAATGAACTATGAAATCTTCGTGGCGATTCAAAATGGTATGTAGAGCTCGGACGAGTGCAGCACAAGCACTCTGCAATCCAAACGGCACTACCTTAAACCGGTAGACAATACCATCAATAGAAAAAGCGGTGTAGTTTCTACACTTTTCAGCTAACGGTATCAACCAAAAACTGTGTTTTAAGTCAATTTTCGAAAATATGTGTGACCCGGTGATTCTTCCAAAAATGGCCTCGATGTTTAGAGGTGATTCATATTGTGATACAGTGTGCTGGTTAATATTCCTGGCATCTAAACATAATCTCAATTCTCCACTGCTTTTCTTTACTATCACAATCGGGTTAACATACGGTGAATCACATCTTTCGATGATTTGATCTTCCAACATTTTATTTATTTCTTCTTTCACCTCTTGTCGATACTTGTATGGAATCGGGTAAGTCTTTGATCGAAAATTTCCCAAGTTTTTCACCTCAAATGAATGTTCGTACTTTTTAGCCACTCTGTTTTCCTCATTGATCAAATTTTCGTAGTTTCTTAACATCAACCGCAATTCTTTTTCTTTCCCTTCTCCACATATCAATTTTCTGTCTTTTTTCTCAGATTCTTCACACATGTTTACCGTGCATTCTGCATCCTCGTTTGCATATACCTCCTCTTCAAATACCACTGTTTCAATCATATTCTTTTCACTTTCATTTTTTAGCTTTATTTCTTCTTCTCCTGAGCCCGTCTCTTCTTTTGAGGAATCCCAGGTTTCCTTTGTTTCTGATACTCTCAAATTTTCTTCTTCTGGGCTCAACTCTTCTTTTGAGGAGCCACAGGTTTCATTTTCTTTTATATTTTTCTGACCTTTTCTCCTTTTTCTTCTTTGTCCTTGCTTCGCTGCCAAATTCATTTCCACTGTTTGTTCTTTACCTGATTCGTCCGTATTTTGTTTCTCATGTTCCTTGTCCTGTTCTTTTTCTTTTTCTTCTGTTAGTTTCATCGTATTATTTTTAAAATCTATCACTACATGTTTTTCTGCCAATTCGTCCACTCCTACTATCATGTCATGTGACATGTTTGGCATTAATACACATTGTAGTGCATACATATTCTTGCCCAGTCGTACCATTACTCGTATGCCTTCATTTATAGTTGCCAATGTCCGTTTGTTTGCGCCCACTAAATTTACCCTAGGTATTTTATAAATTAAATTTGTTAAGTTAACTTCTTCTATTAGTTTTCTGTTGACCAATGTTATTTCAGATCCAGTATCTATCTTAATTTTAATTGGTTTCTCGTTGATAAATCCATCCACAAATTTTAAATTAACTCCATTTTTCTTTTCGTTGTTTCCTGCCAATTTAATAAACTCCTTGGGGTGACAAAAGATTCCTGTTTGATTTTTGGTTTTTAGTGAGCGCCGTCGTGAAAAGACGCCGGTTGCTCATCGTTGCTTATATTTTCGTCATAATGTCTCTCTCCGTCATATTCATCTGTCTGGGTATTATTTACTTCTCTTCTATTTTCTCTTGGTCTGTCGGATCTATTTCGGTTTTCTCGATATCCCTGTTCATTTTGTCTACCATTATTTCTGTTTTCTTGATTTGAGCGTGTGGTGTTTCTATTCTGGTATTCTCGATTTCTGTCCTCATTCCATTGCCTATTTCTTTGTTCATAATTTCCTCTTCCGTTGTCTCTATTTTCGTTTTCCCTTCTGGTATTAAAATCTCGTCTTGTATAGTCTCTCCTATTTTGATTTCTATCTCTGTAATCTTGTGTTTCTCGGGGCCTGTAATCTTCTCGCGACCTTCTTGATTTTCTTTCTCTTAGACGTGATTCTCTTATTTGTAGGAATTGGCATAAACTATCTATGTCTTTGTAATTTTGCAATGTGATATGGTCTTCCAGCGTTTCCTCGAAATGTCTTGCAATCAGTTCGACTAATTGTTCCGATGAGTAATTATATTGTAAATGTTTTGCATTATTGTAAATTTGCAAAGCATATGTCCTTTCTGATACACCCATCCTATCATTATATTTCCCATTTTGCAATTCCTTGTTAATTTCCAATTGTTGGACCTTTCCCCAGAAATAGTTCAAAAATTTTTGTTCAAATTGTTGCCAATTGCCGAATTCTTCTTCTTTACTATCGAACCATAGGCTTGCTTCATATTTGAGATGGTTTCTGATAGTTTCTTTTGCTGTTTCGAAATTTCCGATGTGCTGTATTTTCTTTTTCAGGCTATTTATGAACGGAACTGGGTGTAATCTTCTTACATCCCCGCCAAACCTTATCTTCACGTCATCTGTGCTATGTATAACCATTTCTCTTCTTTCTCCGACATTCTGTTGCGTCCTGTTTTCGGTGACTTGTTTTTCTATTTCTGTGATTCTTTTTTCCACTTCTTCTCTGTCTACTTGAATAGCATTTTCCAACTTGTTTTCCAAACTTTCCATTTCTTTTTTCTGGCAATTCGTTATCTCCTTTATTTTATTTTGAATTTTCATTTCTTGTTCTTTCATCTCGTTTTTCATTGTTGTCAAACATCCTTTTACTTCCTTTTCATACTTTCCTATGCGTTCCTCCATTTTCTTGTTGTTCTCTTCTATTGCTTGTTTCATTTTTTGTTGTGTTTCATCCATTTTTTGATCCAATTTTTGTTGTGTTTCATCCATTTTCTGTTGTGTTTCATCCATTTTTTGATCCAATTTTTGTTGTGTTTCATCCATTTTTTGTTGTGTTTTATCCATTTTCTTTGATGTTTCTTCCTGATTTTTATCCATTGTCCTTTTTGCTTCATCCATTTTTTGTGACTGGAGTTGCATAAGTTGTAATATCTTATCTATTCCTGATAATTCTTGCTGTTCTGATGCCATGATTGTCGTGTCTAAAATATCTTCTTGGTCTGAATATTCTTTTTGTTTTTTGTTGTCCTTGCTTTGGCTTCTTGTCACAGACATTTGTTTTCAAGAAGTACTGTCCCCGCCAAATATGAAATTTTACTAGTATGTTACCAAGACGACTTTTTCTCACCCAAATATTATAAATTGTCAATAAATATATCAAATGCAAATATCGTAAAAATAAAATATTAAATCAGTTATGTAAAACTTGTACCTAAAGAGATCTAAATTTTATGTTATCAAATGTAAGTATCTCACTTTTTACCACAGGCATATAAATTTTCAAATACCGGCTTTACTCTTTCTATCCTTCAAATTTGCCACTAGAAATACTTTACAATGCTTTCCACGTTGGACGACAGTTGATGTGATCTTTATTATTGATATGAGATAATATTCTTATATGTTACTTAATTTAATCAATGTATTAATACTAATCCAATTAATTAACCAGATCACATATCAATATGTTTTCAATCTCAGGGCGAATTATAAATTAATTACTTACTTCCGTGGCTTCTAAATATTTCTTAATGGTTCCTAATCGGGATAGAAAAGAAAAGAGTAAAAAAAATACACATATGGGTTACAATTATAATCAAAATATTTTTTATTTTATTTAAAAAGGCAATCAATGCTTAATATTTGCTATTTCTTATTATTCTTAAACATAACATTTACAAATGGGAATCTTATTTCCTTTTGGTTTTCAATTGAAAGTTTTTATTAACATTTAACTATTAGGAGTTATTAGGAACAACTCTATTTAAGTTTGATGAAGCTTTTCTGATATTATTGATTATGTTATTCAATTTTTTATGTGGAATTTAATACGAAAACCCATACATTCATGTCCAAACAAATGAGACTGACCTTTTCCTGGTGAACTGAAAATGTCCTCACACAAGACCCTTTCCTGCTATCCTTGGCTGCGATCAAACCTCGTCCTGGCTTCCAGTGATGTTCTCCTTTGAAAAACTAGCTCGAATAGCTCTCGTTCCTGCTTTTGTCGTGATGCTGTGTTCTACCTTTTTCGAAACTGCTATCAGCTACCGGGACACTCTGGGCTCAAGGAGGTTCTTTTACTCTCGACCTGGCCTACTTCTCGTTCCACGATAGATACTCCACACTCACGGAACCACACCGGCTTTCTCACTCCTCGAACACTACCGTCTACTACTCGACTTCACTTCTCGACAGCTCAAAACATTCTGATCTCACTTTGTCATCCATTCCCCTACTTTCTAAATATCCCTTCCAGATTCACAAATCAATCTTCCACCACCAACTCTCATTCGTAATATTCCTCAAAACCAATTTTTAATCTTTCTAAATATGCTTAATGGATTTCAAAAGAAAATATTTAATTCCCATTCTAAAATACTTTCTAACTATTTACAAATTTTAATGACCTATTCTCTCTTTCAAATAAGTCTTATTTAGCATAGGCTAATGATCGAAACCTTCCACGAAAAACGATAATGAACTATCATCTATTTCACTGAGTTTTATTTAGCATAGGCTAATGATCGACCTTCCGAGAAGAACGATAATGGTACGCGTCATTCACTTTGTTTATCTAAGCACATTGTTCCGAGTTTCGTACGCTTATTCTAATCACTTCTTAAAATTAAATATAACAATTTGTTGTATACAGGTTGTTCTAAATTTATATGCCCGAGGTTGAGAAAATTAAAAATATTTTATATTACAGTAAATTTTGTTTATAATTATCAAATTTTAATTTTTATATCAAATAGAAATATAACAATATATATATAAAAGTATATATTTAGGTTAGCAAAATAATTATATGTATTTAGTTGACA
Organism: Diabrotica virgifera virgifera; assembly: GCF_917563875.1. NCBI lineage: Eukaryota > Metazoa > Arthropoda > Insecta > Coleoptera > Chrysomelidae > Diabrotica > Diabrotica virgifera. The sequence goes on from NC_065448.1 coordinate 237,704,005, forward strand.
TGACATGTAGGTACAAAATATTGTTAAAATAATTTTTATACGTAAGTGAATTATTATAATCAACTATTCTAAATGCAAAATAAGCCACAATTTAACTAAAAAAATTATTTTATTAACGTTTCGACGTCCAAATCGGATGTCATTGTCAAAATAAAAAATTAGTCAGATTAAATAAAGTATTAGAAAAAATTTTTTCTAAGCAACAAAATTTTTGTTTAATTTAATAATATTTTGTATTTTGAAAACAACATCCGGTTTAGACGTCGAAACGTTAATAAAATCAATTTTTTAGTTAAATTGTGGCTTAGTTCTCATTTAAAATAGTTGATTACAAAAATGCCACAAGGATAATAGCTTCAGAACAAGTTAATTATTATTGTGAAAGCTTTAGGTCTTCCTTTTATTTTAATCTTGGACGGTAATACTATTTCATTTATTACTAAAAAAATATATAGTAATTTACAGTCTCTTATCTTTTTCGTACTGTTTTAAAATGTTCTTAAACTCGTTAAGAGAACTAAATAATTGTCCACACTCCATAGTTAATTTAAAAACAAACACTAAACAAATAAACAATAAGAAATCACTGACACTCTAACTTTTTTATTTGCGTACACGTTAGCGTATACCTAGACATAACCTTATATTTAGGTATATTCTTCTTCTCCTTCTTTAGTTTATTGGCCTCCACCTACTTGGGTATTTGGCCAGCTCATCGTCGTGGAATAAGCCAAAAATATTTATATTCTAATGACATTTATCGTATGTCATTGTAATAATATATACCAGTTTGTTAAAATTGGAGTTTTATACTGTTTTTGAAGGAAATGAACGAAGGTTTACTATTGAAAATAAAACCATTTTGTAAAAGTACAAATTTTCTATGAATAGTTCAAACGATCAAAAACACTTGTAACGTCACATAAATGTATTTTCTACTGACGTTTATAACGTCTAATTTTAAATTCTGTTTAGTTTTTTGGAAGAATGTAAACATAGTTTAAACGAATGACGTCACGACGCGTTTTGGACCACCTGTTTTAATTTGAATTTTTAATCATCTTTAGGGGCCAAACGAAAGCCAAATAAAACTTTTTAATATTTGATACATGTTTCAAATTATGTTCTGTTGTGATTTGTAACATTTTTTTCAAATTTAAAAATTTATGCAAGTTCCCTATTGTAACCGCAGTGAGCGGTAGCTGCTATCTCCGACCAGAGCTGGCGGATGGGCAACGTTGTGTCGATGTTTGATTGTGATCACACTGGATTGAAGTGTGATGGGCTATGAGTCTGAGTGAGTAATTATGTAGATAGATTGATTCCGTGTAGCGTGATTGCTATTGTATGTACTGTGTTGTGGATTGTATTATTCCAATATTGTTATTATGTTTTTTATGATAGTAATAAAAACAATTCTATTTTTCTTTTGCAAACTGCCGCCTAGGGAGCTTTCTCCGGAACGGAGCGAAGATACAATTATATAGGGTGAGGCAGATAACTGGCCTATTAGAAATATTTAGAGAACTAAAGGCAACAGAATCATAAAAATTAAAATAAAGAGTGATCTATTTAATGAAAATATTTTCATCAATTTGCCACTTCCGGTTATACTTGCTTATTAGTTGCTTAAAACTTCGTTATTTTAAATGGGACACCCTGTATATTTTTACATTTGTAGATTCTACTTGATGTCTTCTTTCTTAAAATATGCGGTTTTGTAATGTTATACAGGGTAGTTTAAAAGTTAATTACGTTTTTTATTAATTTCGTAGCAATTTTCACACCCTGTAGAATTGTAGTAGTTGGATATCAAAAACTCTATTTATGTTAAAATGATTTTTAATATAGTCTACTTATTAAAAATTATTAGTATAGCTAAATGTTCAATTTTAGTATACAGGGTTGGTCGAAACTCGGAATGAGGATTTTCTGAATTTTCTTAAATGGAACACCCTGTATTTAAGTATTGCAATGAAAGTAGATAGGCAAAGCGGTTTCTGGCGCAACCCCTAAATCGCAACCCTTAAATAGCAACCCCCGGTCGTAAATGCCAAACGGCTTAACGTAGGATGACGTGTGACGTATCGTTGGAAAGGGGATGAAAAAGGGGGTTGAATGCAGTATGTGGCGTGCGCATCGGAATATGCCAAAAGGGCATTACGTCATATCTTCTTTTCTATTGGTCCGATTTTGACGTAAGAGGGCTCGTCGGAACGGGGAGGGGGTAACGAACACATAAAAAAGATGGCGGCAGTGCCAAAAGGGCATTACGTCATATCTTCGTTTCTATTGGTCCGATTTTGACGTAAGAGGGCTCGTCGGAACGGGGAGGGGGTAACGAACACATAAAAAAGATGGCGGCAGTGTCAAAAGGGCATTACAGCATATCTTCGTTGCTATTGGTCCGATTTTGACGTATGGGGTGTCAAATGAAAGCGGTGGCGACACAGAAGCCAACTGTCAATTCTTCTTCTTCTTTTCGTTTGTCAATTCTTCTTCTTCTTTTTTCGTCCGTTAAATCTTATGTCAACGATTGCGTGGAAAAGCCAACTGTCAATTCTTCTTCTGTCAACGTTCAATATTAACTGTCAGTTCTTCTTCTTTTCCGTATAGTGCCTAACAGAACGTGAGATTTGACGTATGACGTGACATTTATGTGTGACGTGGCAAAGCGCTGACATTCGACGCAGAACGTGACATTTGACGTAGATATGTGACATTGTTCAGTTTTCCGTCCGACATTTGACGCAGAACGTGGCATTTATGAGACATTGTGACACTGAGCATGTTCAGTACTGATATGAATCCCACCGAGTACATACATAGGATCCTGGACGCCCATATAAAAAGCATGGAAAACGGAAAGTTTACCTTGGACAGAGGAGTCCTGTGATGGACATTTAAGTCAACCTTGGACAAAAATTCAATACAAATTAAATGGGTCAATTCTCTATTAGACATGATACAGTCTAGCTTGGACTGAACTATTCTAAATAAAATTCCAAGAGTTATCGCATTCAAAAAGTGTTTTTTGTATTACGAAATAAAATACCAAGATGTTACATATTATTTATTAACAAATTATAATAATTCTAATAATTTTAAAATTGTTTCTCTTTGCAGTTCTGCCTTTTTATTTAAACCTAAATTCATTAGTTCACTAATAATTTTTCGTTTTTGATGCATTTTTTCTTTGTATGATTTTCGTATCGCCATCCCACGTTCAGTTTTGTAAAATGTTCTTCTCTTTTCATTTGCTTCATTTTTCCTTCTAATACCTTCCTCACCTCTTTCACACTTGCAGGTTGATTTGACATGTAGTTCATGCTCTGATGTATATTTTTCTAAATTGCTAACGCCTCTGCTCGCTAGGGTAGAAATTTCTTTGCGTATACCTGCACAGAACTTTCCTCTCGAATGTAACCATTCCGATTTAAATATTCTTCTCTCGTAATGGGAGTGAGGTTTACCTAAAAGTCCATCTCCATCTCGACGAAGGGGTTTTTGACCATCAGCACAGGCAATGTATCTCAAAACACCAACACAATGATCCAAACAAATAATTTTTCTAAATGTAGTTTTTGGATGTAGTCTTTTCCCTGCACGTTGTAGTTTCTTCTTGTAAGCCAACATTGTAGATCCATTCGTAAAATGAATTAATGAATGGAGATGTTCGTGTGCAGTACTTCCGTCGTCTGCTACTAAATGACAACGGCAAATGGAATACCATTTTACATTAGGAGCACATGCTAGAAGAGAAAAATCACTCTCATTTAAGAGTAAATGATACCATTCTCTTGGTGACTCTTCGTAATCCTTTGCCATATCCGCCGGAGAAAGAGCATTAATGTCGTTGACACTCAAAAGAGCCAGATAGTCACTTTTTGACAAAATAGACATATTTTAACTGGATACTTAAGAACAAAGAACTGAACTCTGAAAGCTGTCTCACTAGACTAAAAGAGTCCTTACAAAGTCGTTAAATTTATCTGCCAGTACAGCTTCCCCCACCCTAATTGATTACTTTACGCATGCGCCATTCACGCGGTCAAAGGTCAAAGTCTCGCTGTCTAGACCTGCAATAATTAACCAAGTTAATCCAACAATTTCGACCTGCTGTTCTGACACAGTACCTAAATCACAACCCCACGTTCGATGTAGAAATTATGAATTCAATTATTTAGATATCTCGATAGTCAGGAACTTTACATTTTCCATTACCAATTGTCTTAGTTTGCAGAAATCACCACACTCAAATTCGAGTGGACTACCCTAATTGAGCAGGTCGAAATTGTTGGATTAACTTGGTTAATTATTGCAGGTCTAGACAGCGAGACTTTGACCTTTGACCGCGTGAATGGCGCATGCGTAAATTAATCAATTAGGGTGGGGGAAGCTGTACTGGCAGATAAATTTAACGACTTTGTAAGGACTCTTTTAGTCTAGTGAGACAGCTTTCAGAGTTCAGTTCTTTGTTCTTAAGTATCCAGTTAAAATATGTCTATTTTGTCAAAAAGTGACTATCTGGCTCTTTTGAGTGTCAACGACATTAATGCTCTTTCTCCGGCGGATATGGCAAAGGATTACGAAGAGTCACCAAGAGAATGGTATCATTTACTCTTAAATGAGAGTGATTTTTCTCTTCTAGCATGTGCTCCTAATGTAAAATGGTATTCCATTTGCCGTTGTCATTTAGTAGCAGACGACGGAAGTACTGCACACGAACATCTCCATTCATTAATTCATTTTACGAATGGATCTACAATGTTGGCTTACAAGAAGAAACTACAACGTGCAGGGAAAAGACTACATCCAAAAACTACATTTAGAAAAATTATTTGTTTGGATCATTGTGTTGGTGTTTTGAGATACATTGCCTGTGCTGATGGTCAAAAACCCCTTCGTCGAGATGGAGATGGACTTTTAGGTAAACCTCACTCCCATTACGAGAGAAGAATATTTAAATCGGAATGGTTACATTCGAGAGGAAAGTTCTGTGCAGGTATACGCAAAGAAATTTCTACCCTAGCGAGCAGAGGCGTTAGCAATTTAGAAAAATATACATCAGAGCATGAACTACATGTCAAATCAACCTGCAAGTGTGAAAGAGGTGAGGAAGGTATTAGAAGGAAAAATGAAGCAAATGAAAAGAGAAGAACATTTTACAAAACTGAACGTGGGATGGCGATACGAAAATCATACAAAGAAAAAATGCATCAAAAACGAAAAATTATTAGTGAACTAATGAATTTAGGTTTAAATAAAAAGGCAGAACTGCAAAGAGAAACAATTTTAAAATTATTAGAATTATTATAATTTGTTAATAAATAATATGTAACATCTTGGTATTTTATTTCGTAATACAAAAAACACTTTTTGAATGCGATAACTCTTGGAATTTTATTTAGAATAGTTCAGTCCAAGCTAGACTGTATCATGTCTAATAGAGAATTGACCCATTTAATTTGTATTGAATTTTTGTCCAAGGTTGACTTAAATGTCCATCACAGGACTCCTCTGTCCAAGGTAAACTTTCCGTTTTCCATGCTTTTTATATGGGCGTCCAGGATCCTATGGAATTTCAAACTAAACTTAATCAGTTAAATAAAGATATTAAATCATAGGATCCTGGACGCCCATATAAAAAGCATGGAAAACGGAAAGTTTACCTTGGACAGAGGAGTCCTTTGATGGACATTTAAGTCAACCTTGGACAAAAATTCAATACAAATTAAATGGGTCAATTCTCTATTAGACATGATACAGTCTAGCTTGGACTGAACTATTCTAAATAAAATTCCAAGAGTTATCGCATTCAAAAAGTGTTTTTTGAATTACGAAATAAAATACCAAGATGTTACATATTATTTATTAACAAATTATAATAATTCTAATAATTTTAAAATTGTTTCTCTTTGCAGTTATGCCTTTTTATTTAAACCTAAATTCATTAGTTCACTAATAATTTTTCGTTTTTGATGCATTTTTTCTTTGTATGATTTTCGTATCGCCATCCCACGTTCAGTTTTGTAAAATGTTCTTCTCTTTTCATTTGCTTCATTTTTCCTTCTAATACCTTCCTCACCTCTTTCACACTTGCAGGTTGATTTGACATGTAGTTCATGCTCAGATGTATATTTTTCTAAATTGCTAACGCCTCTGCTCGCTAGGGTAGAAATTTCTTTGCGTATACCTGCACAGAACTTTCCTCTCGAATGTAACCATTCTGATTTAAATACTCTTCTCTCGTAATGGGAATGCGGTTTACCTAAAAGTCCATCTCCATCTCGACGAAGGGGTTTTTGACCATCAGCACAGGCAATGTATCTCAAAACACCAACACAATGATCCAAACAAATAATTTTTCTAAATGTAGTTTTTGGATGTAGTCTTTTCCCTGCACGTTGTAGTTTCTTCTTGTAAGCCAACATTGTAGATCCATTCGTAAAATGAATTAATGAATGGATATGTTCGTGTGCAGTACTTCCGTCGTCTGCTACTAAATGACAACGGCAAATGGAATACCATTTTACATTAGGAGCACATGCTAGAAGAGAAAAATCACTCTCATTTAAGAGTAAATGATACCATTCTCTTGGTGACTCTTCGTAATCCTTTGCCATATCCGCCGGAGAAAGAGCATTAATGTCGTTGACACTCAAAAGAGCCAGATAGTCACTTTTTGACAAAATAGACATATTTTAACTGGATACTTAAGAACAGAGAACTGAACTCTGAAAGCTGTCTCACTACACTAAAAGAGTCCTTACAAAGTCGTTAAATTTATCTGCCAGTACAGCTTCCCCCACCCTAATTGATTACTTTACGCATGCGTCATTCACGCGGTCAAAGGTCAAAGTCTCGTTGTCTAGACCTGCAATAATTAACCAAGTTAATCCAACAATTTCGATCTGCTGTTCTGACACAGTACCTAAATCACAACCCCACGTTCTGTAACTGCAATTTATATCTAAATAATTTAATTCATAATTTCTACATCGAACGTGGAGTTGTGATTTAGGTACTGTGTCAGAACAGCAGATCGAAATTGTTGGATTAACTTGGTTAATTATTGCAGGTCTAGACAACGAGACTTTGACCTTTGACCGCGTGAATGACGCATGCGTAAAGTAATCAATTAGGGTGGGGGAAGCTGTACTGGCAGATAAATTTAACGACTTTGTAAGGACTCTTTTAGTGTAGTGAGACAGCTTTCAGAGTTCAGTTCTCTGTTCTTAAGTATCCAGTTAAAATATGTCTATTTTGTCAAAAAGTGACTATCTGGCTCTTTTGAGTGTCAACGACATTAATGCTCTTTCTCGGGCGGATATGGCAAAGGATTACGAAGAGTCACCAAGAGAATGGTATCATTTACTCTTAAATGAGAGTGATTTTTCTCTTCTAGCATGTGCTCCTAATGTAAAATGGTATTCCATTTGCCGTTGTCATTTAGTAGCAGACGACGGAAGTACTGCACACGAACATATCCATTCATTAATTCATTTTACGAATGGATCTACAATGTTGGCTTACAAGAAGAAACTACAACGTGCAGGGAAAAGACTACATCCAAAAACTACATTTAGAAAAATTATTTGTTTGGATCATTGTGTTGGTGTTTTGAGATACATTGCCTGTGCTGATGGTCAAAAACCCCTTCGTCGAGATGGAGATGGACTTTTAGGTAAACCGCATTCCCATTACGAGAGAAGAGTATTTAAATCAGAATGGTTACATTCGAGAGGAAAGTTCTGTGCAGGTATACGCAAAGAAATTTCTACCCTAGCGAGCAGAGGCGTTAGCAGTTTAGAAAAATATACATCTGAGCATGAACTACATGTCAAATCAACCTGCAAGTGTGAAAGAGGTGAGGAAGGTATTAGAAGGAAAAATGAAGCAAATGAAAAGAGAAGAACATTTTACAAAACTGAACGTGGGATGGCGATACGAAAATCATACAAAGAAAAAATGCATCAAAAACGAAAAATTATTAGTGAACTAATGAATTTAGGTTTAAATAAAAAGGCATAACTGCAAAGAGAAACAATTTTAAAATTATTAGAATTATTATAATTTGTTAATAAATAATATGTAACATCTTGGTATTTTATTTCGTAATTCAAAAAACACTTTTTGAATGCGATAACTCTTGGAATTTTATTTAGAATAGTTCAGTCCAAGCTAGACTGTATCATGTCTAATAGAGAATTGACCCATTTAATTTGTATTGAATTTTTGTCCAAGGTTGACTTAAATGTCCATCACAGGACTCCTCTGTCCAAGGTAAACTTTCCGTTTTCCATGCTTTTTATATGGGCGTCCAGGATCCTATGGAAGAATTTTTCATACCACCTTTGCCGACCTATGCCGATGAGTATGATCCAATCGAATTTGAGTGTGGTGATTTCTGCAAACTAAGACAATTGGTAATGGAAAATGTAAAGTTCCTGACTATCGAGAAACACGGAATCGAATATTATTTATGTGAAGATGATGTAAGCCAGATCCTGAGAGCAAACATTGATTTAGTGTCTCAACGAGTGTCGTTATTGGACAATTTACAGTTTTTTTCGTATTATAGAAATGTTGTATACTTTATTCAGCAAAATTGTCATAAGAGTAACAGTTTATATAGTCGACTTCACGCTTTAACTGCGTTTTGTGAAATTTCTCCAGATACTTTGTTAAGTCAAGCTTTGAATGAATATGTATGGTATTATAGCAATAAAGTTGTAAATGATTTGGATAGTTGTGAATAAATAATATTAATAAATATGTTGTCTTTTATTTTTACCTAATATAAATAAAACAAACAAAAATTAAGATTAAACAATTTTATTAATAAAAATTACATTATACAATGGATAATATTTTTTATATACAATTTACAAAAACTTTGCGATAAGTGATCTTTTCTTTTTTTTTTAAGTAACCATATACTGCGCAAAAAGAAGAAAATTATTTATGCATTGAGCATCTACATTGAAAGGACCAAGTTGTATCAAACAAGACGTGATCAAACGAATTTTGACACCAATTATCTGTTAAATCATACAAATATTTTATTTCATATTCATGATATTCATTCCAATTAAGAACCTGTTCATAACCATAACATTTATTTTTTGATTTAAGTACGTTTCGGAAAAGTTTGAAACAGCTAAAACAAAAGTTTAAAGCAATAGCATCTGCTACAAATGCAGAAAAACAAACACAATACATATTAAGTTCTTTCTCTTTATAATAATTTGACTCACAAAGATGATTTCTTTCTGCTTCGTTTTCACGTTTTGTTTGTTCAAAATCTATTTGATCACATATTTGTATTTTATGCAAATAATCAGTTTCATATAATTTTCGAAAGCGATAAATACTATAATTATTACAAATTTCTACAGTAAGGCTCCACGGCAGTGGTGACATCTCAACAAATTCAGTTATGTTCAAGATATTTTCACAAATAGTTTTTATAGATTGTGTGCGTAATGTTGTTACCATCTTTTCTTTTGCTGTATTTCTGCAACAACAACAACAAATAAATGTTTAGTGATGACACTGCCGTTTTATGTATTATAATGCCCCCACGGAAGCGTATTAAATGATTTTGGTATTAAGTACCGCTTGTCGTCATAAGGACTTAGAGCCGTTTTGGATTGTTCGATGCTAAATACTGAATGTTGATATGACCGAATACATCTTTGGCTTGCGTTTTGAATTTTGAATTCTTTAAGACATTTTTCATAGTCTTCGTACGTAATTTTATTTCGAACGACATTATATTTCACTCCTTTTGCCTTTTTGGTTATTCCCAAATTGCTTACGTCGCTTTCAATTCTCTCTTTGTTTAGTTGTTTTCGTTCCAGGCGTTGTCTTTCTTTTTCCCTCTCCACGTCTGTTATTTGCATTTTAAATGTGTACATTTTTGATCTTAGCCCAATAAAATGTGTAATTATTTTCCCATTTGCCTCATCCTTCATTAATCCAGGGATTTTTTTATTTAATCGTTCTATGTCATATGGGTTATTTTCGGCGTAGTCGGAGGTATCGAATTTGCTTGGATATGCTTTTAAAACCTCTCTATATGCATCTGAACATTGCAGTTCATAAATAAAGCTGTCTGTGTCCATGTACAGCAATGAACAGTTTTCTTCTCCCATCGTTGGAAGCATAAAGTTATAATGAAAATCGTACATACATAATTTGGATATATCAAGGATTGCTGCGCCTATATACAGGGGTTTATTAAAGCATACTTCTGATTTTTTCAGTTCGATAGCCACCAAATTCTCATGAAAGATCGTTCGACTATGAAATCGACTACTTGCAATCAAATTTTTAGCTCCGTACCTTCCATGCCATTTTTTACATAATTTTACGATACGATGACGTCTTATGTTCTCCATTGTCTTACCGAACACAGCATTATTCATTAATTTAAAGAGATTTTTTTCGAAGCTACTTGTGGCTGCTGTTCGTAAGTTGGTATTTAACTCAATATATGGTCGCAGCCACGCAGATTGTTTAAATTTCAACACTCTGTGTATCTTTGTTAAAATTAAACCGTTCTCTAATGCCTGTTTAAGATTTCTATAGGATCCTGGACGCCCATATAAAAAGCATGGAAAACGGAAAGTTTACCTTGGACAGAGGAGTCCTGTGATGGACATTTAAGTCAACCTTGGACAAAAATTCAATACAAATTAAATGGGTCAATTCTCTATTAGACATGATACAGTCTAGCTTGGACTGAACTATTCTAAATAAAATTCCAAGAGTTATCGCATTCAAAAAGTGTTTTTTGTATTACGAAATAAAATACCAAGATGTTACATATTATTTATTAACAAATTATAATAATTCTAATAATTTTAAAATTGTTTCTCTTTGCAGTTCTGCCTTTTTATTTAAACCTAAATTCATTAGTTCACTAATAATTTTTCGTTTTTGATGCATTTTTTCTTTGTATGATTTTCGTATCGCCATCCCACGTTCAGTTTTGTAAAATGTTCTTCTCTTTTCATTTGCTTCATTTTTCCTTCTAATACCTTCCTCACCTCTTTCACACTTGCAGGTTGATTTGACATGTAGTTCATGCTCTGATGTATATTTTTCTAAATTGCTAACGCCTCTGCTCGCTAGGGTAGAAATTTCTTTGCGTATACCTGCACAGAACTTTCCTCTCGAATGTAACCATTCCGATTTAAATATTCTTCTCTCGTAATGGGAGTGAGGTTTACCTAAAAGTCCATCTCCATCTCGACGAAGGGGTTTTTGACCATCAGCACAGGCAATGTATCTCAAAACACCAACACAATGATCCAAACAAATAATTTTTCTAAATGTAGTTTTTGGATGTAGTCTTTTCCCTGCACGTTGTAGTTTCTTCTTGTAAGCCAACATTGTAGATCCATTCGTAAAATGAATTAATGAATGGAGATGTTCGTGTGCAGTACTTCCGTCGTCTGCTACTAAATGACAACGGCAAATGGAATACCATTTTACATTAGGAGCACATGCTAGAAGAGAAAAATCACTCTCATTTAAGAGTAAATGATACCATTCTCTTGGTGACTCTTCGTAATCCTTTGCCATATCCGCCGGAGAAAGAGCATTAATGTCGTTGACACTCAAAAGAGCCAGATAGTCACTTTTTGACAAAATAGACATATTTTAACTGGATACTTAAGAACAAAGAACTGAACTCTGAAAGCTGTCTCACTAGACTAAAAGAGTCCTTACAAAGTCGTTAAATTTATCTGCCAGTACAGCTTCCCCCACCCTAATTGATTACTTTACGCATGCGCCATTCACGCGGTCAAAGGTCAAAGTCTCGCTGTCTAGACCTGCAATAATTAACCAAGTTAATCCAACAATTTCGACCTGCTGTTCTGACACAGTACCTAAATCACAACCCCACGTTCGATGTAGAAATTATGAATTCAATTATTTAGATATCTCGATAGTCAGGAACTTTACATTTTCCATTACCAATTGTCTTAGTTTGCAGAAATCACCACACTCAAATTCGAGTGGACTACCCTAATTGAGCAGGTCGAAATTGTTGGATTAACTTGGTTAATTATTGCAGGTCTAGACAGCGAGACTTTGACCTTTGACCGCGTGAATGGCGCATGCGTAAATTAATCAATTAGGGTGGGGGAAGCTGTACTGGCAGATAAATTTAACGACTTTGTAAGGACTCTTTTAGTCTAGTGAGACAGCTTTCAGAGTTCAGTTCTTTGTTCTTAAGTATCCAGTTAAAATATGTCTATTTTGTCAAAAAGTGACTATCTGGCTCTTTTGAGTGTCAACGACATTAATGCTCTTTCTCCGGCGGATATGGCAAAGGATTACGAAGAGTCACCAAAAGAATGGTATCATTTACTCTTAAATGAGAGTGATTTTTCTCTTCTAGCATGTGCTCCTAATGTAAAATGGTATTCCATTTGCCGTTGTCATTTAGTAGCAGACGACGGAAGTACTGCACACGAACATCTCCATTCATTAATTCATTTTACGAATGGATCTACAATGTTGGCTTACAAGAAGAAACTACAACGTGCAGGGAAAAGACTACATCCAAAAACTACATTTAGAAAAATTATTTGTTTGGATCATTGTGTTGGTGTTTTGAGATACATTGCCTGTGCTGATGGTCAAAAACCCCTTCGTCGAGATGGAGATGGACTTTTAGGTAAACCTCACTCCCATTACGAGAGAAGAATATTTAAATCGGAATGGTTACATTCGAGAGGAAAGTTCTGTGCAGGTATACGCAAAGAAATTTCTACCCTAGCGAGCAGAGGCGTTAGCAATTTAGAAAAATATACATCAGAGCATGAACTACATGTCAAATCAACCTGCAAGTGTGAAAGAGGTGAGGAAGGTATTAGAAGGAAAAATGAAGCAAATGAAAAGAGAAGAACATTTTACAAAACTGAACGTGGGATGGCGATACGAAAATCATACAAAGAAAAAATGCATCAAAAACGAAAAATTATTAGTGAACTAATGAATTTAGGTTTAAATAAAAAGGCAGAACTGCAAAGAGAAACAATTTTAAAATTATTAGAATTATTATAATTTGTTAATAAATAATATGTAACATCTTGGTATTTTATTTCGTAATACAAAAAACACTTTTTGAATGCGATAACTCTTGGAATTTTATTTAGAATAGTTCAGTCCAAGCTAGACTGTATCATGTCTAATAGAGAATTGACCCATTTAATTTGTATTGAATTTTTGTCCAAGGTTGACTTAAATGTCCATCACAGGACTCCTCTGTCCAAGGTAAACTTTCCGTTTTCCATGCTTTTTATATGGGCGTCCAGGATCCTATAATGGACAGTAGTAGATTGCTTATGTCCCATATGTTTCGCGAAAAATGTTTTACGGAATATAGTGAAGAAGAACTAAAACACATACCGCTAGAGTATATTATACGGACTGTTAGACCTTCAGAATTGTTAAGTATATGGCATAAATTACCTGGGGAATATCGAGGAGAATTTAACTTGCAGATACTACTTCCGTGCTTCGTACATTACAACAGACCAGATTGGAGGACTCACTGGGATGGACCACCCGATTCTCAAGCATCTTGTCATTTATGTAAACTTGCTTTAGAACAAATAAAAAATATGTGAAAAAAAAAAATTGGTGTTTATTCAACTATATATATAAACCTATTAATCTATCGACTTGAATCAGTCATCATGTCGCAGTTGTTGAGAGTAGTTAGCACCACTTATACATTTTCATTTCAACCACCCACACCAATCGTGTTGGATCCGAAAAAAGATTACGAAATAGCTCTTCGTGCCTTCCATTCCTACAACAGTATACCGAACATTGAAAATAACAAGTTTTATTACTGCAATGACAAAAACAAATGGCAAAACTTTGCTTTTCCCGATGGATGTTATGAAATTGCCGATATTGAAGAATACATACAAAAGAAACTGGGTGCTGACAATGAGCTTAAACCAGAATCGATATTTAGTCTAAAACCTAACCACAACACGTTGCAGTGTCAAATATTTAGCAAATATAGGATTTCGTTTAAGCAACCTGATAGCCTTGGTACAGTATTGGGATTTTCTCCGGCAATACTCAATCCTGGACGGATACATACTTCGAATCTACCTGTTAGGATTATTAAAGTATCTAGCATACGCTTTGAATGTAACATTAGTACTGGAGCCTTCGACGGTAACAGACCTGCTCATACGATCTACGAATTTGTCATACAATCAAATCCTGGGTACGCAATTGACGAAACTCCTCACAATTTGTTGTATTTACCCGTTGTGCCGCAGCGTGAACTTACCAATATCACTGTCTTGGCTCTCGATCAAGAAGGACGACCTGTAAACTTTAGAGGAGAAGAGAGCACATTGGTGCTGGAACTTAGATCAAGAGGGAAATGGGACTAGTAATAAGGTCATCTACTGCTCAAAGGACACCATTAGTTGTGCAGCCGTCCAAGCGACAACATCGTATTAAAAGAACACCATTAGTTGTGCAACCGTCCAAGCGACAATATCGTATTAAAAGAACACCATTAGTTGTGTCGAAGCGGAAACCTCTTACGTTCGCAAAAAAATTGTTTTTACAATCACTTGGTTTTAAACTAAAAAATGACAACAATGTATGGAAAACGAGCTCGTTCAAACGACAGCAGCGTAATGCCTCCAATATTCGATATTTATCGTAAGCCAATGTTTGATGAGTCGATTCGAAAGGCCGAATACCGAACTTATGCACCATTCATCAAATCATTCAACTGTAATGATATTGTAGAATTTAGCATTAATCAAGTTGACTCGTTTTTTGCAATGAGCGAAACCTTGTTGTGCATTAAAGGATCACTCGTCGATAAAGAAGGATCTGGCGTAGTCAAACTAGCCAACAATGTGGGTGCTTTTCTTTTCGATTCGTGTACGTACAGCGAAAGCGCACGGGAGATGGAAACAGTGCGGGATCCTGGTATCGTAAGTGCTGTACGTGCCATGACGTGTTACAATCAAGAAGATTCCCATTATATGGTTATGGCGGGTTGGAATTACCCTAATGATCCCATTCTACACGATGCAGATAATTCATTCAACATACAGATACCTCTTAAGCATATTTTTAACATTTTCAACGATTATCCAATGATTACGTGTGGTCGTCAAACAATAAGACTAGTTCGAGCTCGAAACGACAACGATTGTTTAATTATTACTGATGAAACTACAAAAGCAAAGATTAACATCACCAACATTGAACTCAGAGTGAAGCACATATTTCCAAATGACGAAATTAAACTAGAACTAATGAAGTCCATTCAACAAGATCAACCTATAGTTATTCCATTTAGAAAGTGGGAATTGCACGAATTGCCTACCATTACCAAAGGTGCTAGGCGTGAAGTTTGGGCCGTCAAAACTAGCACATCAGTTGAAAGACCACGTTATGTCATTGTTTTCTTTCAAACAGGCAAACGTAACACGATTACAGCTGATCCTACCTTATTTGACAATGTTAGCATCCAAAGTATTAGATTATCCTTAAATGGAGAATATTGGCCAAACGAGAGAATGCAGTTGGATTTCAGCAAAACTGACTACAACGAGGCCTATTTCAACTATACCGAATTTTATCCCAGCTACGTACATTCCCACCAAAAGCGACCTCTACTCGATTTCTCAGCTTTCAAGAATCGTGCATTGTTCGTCATCGACTGTTCAAAACAAGAAGAAAGCATGAAAGCATCCACTGTTGACGTAAAACTAGATATTGAAGCACATAATGGTTTTCCCGAAAATACCAAGGCCTACTGCATTATAATTCACGACTGCGTAATGGAGTACTACCCACTTACCGAAATTGTAAAAAGTCTAAATTAGACGCATAAAGTGTCAGTAGTACAAGAGCAGTCATCATGAGAGTAGCATTCGTAGATATTCAGGGATTCGCTGTGGACGGGTGGTTTGTTCCCAAAGAACTTACCATCGAAATAGGTTTTAAACGAAGTCATTACATCTTTTTACCTCCGAAACCATTCAATGCGCTAAGTAATGATGATAAGAAGACAGCATCATACGTGGAGAAAAAACTGCTTGGCATTCGATATTCTGATGGAGCAGTAGAATTGTCCAAAATAAATGAAATACTAGAAACCAAGTTGTTGTATGCAGCCGATTACATATACGTTCGAGGAGAACAAAAAGCAGAATTTTTAAGCAAGAAATGTCACATTTTTGGAGTTTTTCCCCTTATTATTGATGTTTGCAAGTTTGATGGCACGCCTCTTGCTACTGGAAACGTTGGTCCTGCTACAAACCCCTGTCACGCCGTTGGACTATTTTCGTGTACAGAAAGAAATGTGGATCGTCTACGTCACTGGTTTTCTTATACAATATTACCATTGTAATTTTTCTATGTATAAATAAATATTTTTAGAGAGAGATTTTTGCTTTTTTATTTAAACACCTTATTTACTGATCAAGTCTTATATTACATGAAGATTCAAATTTTCTCTTTACAATTTCAAACATAATTTTTAAAATTAAGATAAATATAGATGCTAATATTACACAAGACATTGCAAAGACATTGTCTATTTCACTTTTCACATACTCGCTGGTGTTGTTGCTGGCACCCATGGTGTAGGCTGAATACGTCTCAATGGATATGTAGCTTGTGGTAGTTTTCTAAAAGCGTAAAGACCTTGCTGCTGCTGCTGTAAATTCAACTCTTCAGGCTTCCACGTTTTGTCCTCAATATGCAAACTATCGAAATGTCTTTTAATTTGTTTTATATCCTCATATGATTTAATATCTTTATTTAACTGATTAAGTTTAGTTTGAAATTCCATAACCCTATGTATGTACTCGGTGGGATTCATATCAGTACTGAACATGCTCAGTGTCACAATGTCTCATAAATGCCACGTTCTGCGTCAAATGTCGGACGGAAAACTGAACAATGTCACATATCTACGTCAAATGTCACGTTCTGCGTCGAATGTCAGCGCTTTGCCACGTCACACATAAATGTCACGTCATACGTCAAATCTCACGTTCTGTTAGGCACTATACGGAAAAGAAGAAGAACTGACAGTTAATATTGAACGTTGACAGAAGAAGAATTGACAGTTGGCTTTTCCACGCAATCGTTGACATAAGATTTAACGGACGAAAAAAGAAGAAGAAGAATTGACAAACGAAAAGAAGAAGAAGAATTGACAGTTGGCTTCTGTGTCGCCACCGCTTTCATTTGACACCCCATACGTCAAAATCGGACCAATAGCAACGAAGATATGCTGTAATGCCCTTTTGACACTGCCGCCATCTTTTTTATGTGTTCGTTACCCCCTCCCCGTTCCGACGAGCCCTCTTACGTCAAAATCGGACCAATAGAAACGAAGATATGACGTAATGCCCTTTTGGCACTGCCGCCATCTTTTTTATGTGTTCGTTACCCCCTCCCCGTTCCGACGAGCCCTCTTACGTCACAATCGGACCAATAGAAAAGAAGATATGACGTAATGCCCTTTTGGCATATTCCGATGCGCACGCCACATACTGAGTTCAACCCCCTTTTTCATCCCCTTTCCAACGATACGTCACACGTCATCCTACGTTAAGCCGTTTGGCATTTATTAATATTTAAGGGTTGCGATTTAGGGGTTGCGCCAGAAACCGCTTTGCCTATCTACTAATGAATAATAAAATTTCACGTATTTTTTGTTAAAATTAATGTTTGGCTTGAATCACCAATAACTCACAAATTAAAGCAGTTAGGTATAGGGAATGCTTAAGAAATAAAAAAGTAGCATAAAATATCATTTCATTACAATAATAAAATATAGGGTGTTCCATTTAAGAAAACTCAGAAAATACTCTTTCCGAGTTTCGACCAACCCCTATTGTAAAATTCAACATTTAGCTATACTAACAATTTTTAACAATAGTAGACAATATTAAAAATCGTTTGAACATAAATAGAGTTTTTGACGTCAAACAACTACAATTCTACAGGGTGTGAATATTGCTAGGAAATTAAGAAAAAAAACGTAATTATCTTTTAAACCACCCTGTATAACATTACAAAGCCTCATATTTTAAGAAAGAAGACATCCAGGAGAATCCAAAAATGTAAAAATATACAGGATGTTCCATTAAAAAAAACTAAGTTATAAGTCACTTCCGGTATAACAGGAAGTAGCAAATCGATGAAAATATTTTCATTAAAGAGATCACACTTCAAAACCCCTTTATTCCAATTTTCATAATTGTGTTTCCTTTAGTTCTCGAGATATTCCTAATAGGACTTTTATCTGCCTCACCCTGTATTTTATTTCGTTATTTTTAATATTGAGTTGTACTTATATAAATAGCCTCGATATATTTAGTTTATTCTAACCTATGTTTTACTGAGTCTGCTGTCCTGAAAGAAATACCCGTCACAGTCTTACTCTTTAGTTTTCTTGTTAATATCCATGATTCGCAGCCGTATGTAAGTACTGGGTTATTTATAGTTTTAAAACAGTTAACTTGTTTTTTTTTGTAATTTCTTTCTTGTTTCAGAAATTATTTTTCATTCCATGGAACAGTTTTGATATTGGTTTTACTAATTCTCCCTTCAATATTTTTGTCCTGCCTTCAACATTTTCAATTGTATTACCTAGTCATTGTGGTGAGACCGCTCCCGTCTGAAAAAATTTCTGATTCGGTTTCTTTGCGGATTCCTATTCAAAAATGTTCCCTTTACATAAATCTGAAGGGTGCCGGGCTGAATTTTTGTCCAGTAAAATTCCAGTTTGTAAACGTCTAGTGTACAAGTAATTGAAACTAGCCACTTGAATAGGTGTAAAACCTCAAAATAACATTATTGCTACATTATGAGCTGTATAGTAATCGACAATAAGTCCATGTCTTAAGATTAAAAATATATCACATGTGGATGTATGTCATCCTTGCTCGGAATTTGCACAAGGTTGTTGTGATCAGGTGAGAGGTTAACAACCAGTTGGTTAATAAGTCGATGTCTTAAGATTAAAAATATATCACATGTGGATGTATGTCATCCTTGCTCGGAATTTGCACAAGGTTGTTGTGATCAACAACCAACCATTTGCACAACCAACTGGTTGTTAACCTCTCACCTGATCACAACAACCTTGTGCAAATTCCGAGCAAGGATGACATACATCCACATATGTGATATATTTTTAATCTTAAGACATCGACTTATTGTCGATTACTATACAGCTCATAATGTAGCAATAATGTTATTTTGAGGTTTTACACCTATTCAAGTGGCTAGTTTCAATTACTTGTACACTGGACGTTTACACGGAGGATGGTCAGTTTGACCGAAAACGTTTTGTTGTACTTCCACTCCCTTGTGGATAAATTTTAAGAATTTTTTAATAAATTTATATACCTACATACAACAGAAGTGTTTACTTCATTCTACGTTACTTATATTGTACCTTAAACATTCATTTTCAAGATTCTGAAGAGTGGTCGGGTCTAACTTCAGTTTACACCGTTGTTATTTAATTGTTAAGTATGCGTGTCCATCCGATTTTTTTGCCGGTGCGGCGCGCTCTATTTCAACAATCTCCTATTTTCCTCCGAAAATATTTTTTTAGATTCTTTGGGACATTCTAAATAAAATAGGTTTCTTGTCATTTTTCTCAAAAGTTAATAGTTTTAAAGTTATAAGCGATTTAAAATACGAAAAAAAAAACGAAAATACACATTTTCGGATTTTAAATCGCTTATAACTGTAAAACTATTAACTTTTGAGAAAAATGAGAAGAAACTTATTTCATTTAGAATATATCAAAGAACCTAAAAATATATTTTTCGGAGGAAAATAGGCAATTGTTGAAATAGACCGCGCCGCACCGGCAAAAGAATCGGATGGTCACTGGTCACACATATTTAACAATTAAATAACAACTATGTAAATTGAAGTTAGACCCGATTACTCTTCAGAATCTTGAAAATGAATGTTTAAACTACAATTTAAGTATTTGGTAACCTCAAAAATACTAATATTAAAATATGAGTTTTTAACCCTCAAATATGCGTATTTTCGCATTTTTTAGATTTTAATCACCTATAACTCGAGAACTATCAATCTTTGAGAAAAATCACAAGACAACTTTCTTGTTTAGAATGACACAGAAAACTTAAAAAAATATGTTCCAGAGCAAAAAAATGTGATCTTTTGTATTTGTTTAAAAAAATTGTTTAAACAATTTCTGCCCCAAAATTCCGCCCAGCACCCTTTAGATTTGTTTAAAGGGGACATTTTTGAATAGGAATCCACAAAGAACACGAATCAGAAATTTTTTCAGACGGGAGCGGTCTCACCACATGGACTAACCTAAGTATTGGAAATGGCTCACTTGTTCTATTTGTTTATTTGTATATTTATTACGAGAAATGCCTTTTTCACTATTATGTGCATCTATTTTATTGCGAGCTGTGCGCATATGATTTTCTAATATTTTACAATTTACTCGCGGAAATCTCTCGTTTGTATATACATCCGTAAGATAAAGAGCAATATATTCATAAAAACTACTGATGGTAGAATTAAACTCACTCGCTCGTGAGGCCAAACTCCCCCTCTGGAATGGCCCAACACAACAAAATCACCACGGTTAATTTAAGAGTTTTCAGCTATTACGATTTTTATCCATATGAGAGTTCATATCTCTAATTCAGCCTCAAAAGGCCACATTCTGTCCCAATTTTGTTATTCTTTGGGGAAGTAATAATAAGATAAAAGTTTCCTAGGGGTTTTGGCCATGTTTGTAGTTAAAGTACTTTTCAGTTTCTGATATTCTAATCTGCGTCGGGATTTTGCTACTTACCTTACCTCTTAGAACTTCTTCGAAGGATCGAGTATGTCAATAAAAAATGATTTCCTTTTTTATGTACATAATAAAAGCATGCGAAGAGCTTGCAATGAATGGGAAAATATTTTGGTTTTATACGTGTTGAGTACGTAATAAAAAAAGGTAAAAAGGGCTTATAAAGCGTATACTATACATATAAGTATGAAAAAAGAATCAATAATGTGTTAGATATCAGCATATAAGCATCATCTTAGTCAGGTTTAATGCAAAAAATTAGGACTTGTTTTAAGAGGCAACATCAGTGCGCGGAAAACGCGTTCCAAGTTAACCCACCCATGTCTGGTTGTACCACTACCCTGGCGTAAATTTAAGTAGAAGACCCTCTGGTCTTCACTACCACATCTCCATTCTACGGCACTGTTCACATCGCCAATATATAGTCAACCGACCCGATATTATCTACCAGCTGTATCTATCCTACACTCCGAGTACAACCAGAAAATGCTATCCCTCCTTCATCCTTTTTCCCACTAAACCTACACCCCCAACACACAAGGTAAAGGTGTAATTTTACCGTGCCCAGGCCTGCATGGCAGTTGTGTGTCTAAATTGAACTGTCTCAAATGGTCGACTGGGGGAACCAGGCCTCACCCCCTTTCATTTAAGGCCTTGTACCGGCACAGGGAGCGCTGCTGGTATGGACAGTTTATTTCTCCCATACTCGTGGGATCAATATGGAACCATGCAAAAATTTAAAAGATTTAACCCTAGGGGTCTCGCAGGAGAACCCAACAAACAATCAAACTTCCACTGAGACTGTTCGGCAGAATCTGGAAGAAAATAATCCCATCACATCGTAATAAAAATACTGAGGACGCAATGCGGACTCCTTTAAAAGATGCTGAGGATGAGGTTTCTCGGCCAAAAATATCTGGGGTACAGAGAAGAAAGCTTCGGAAAATGAGAGAACAGGGAATTGACACTTCTAAGGTCAAACTACCTCCTAGACCTCAAAATAAAACTCCTGGAAATGCCGAAATCACACAAGCTGTCAAGCGGACTGTGTCTGATAGAAGCACTCCTGAGGAGAAATTAACAAAAAAGAACAGAACTGCTGTTTAACTCTTTCAAAAGGCTCAGCAGCAACTACAAAGCAGCTCTTACGGGAATAAAGACGGCAATAATTCCCAAAGAATACCCAGACATATCTGTAACGGAAAAATACGTTGGGGCAATACAAGAGGCCCTAATTAAACTTATCGATGAGGTTCCTTGCGCACCTCGTTACGAAGGTAATCGGCTCATGGATGGATACTGTGGGTTGATATGTGCTGACGAGGAGTCCTTTAAGATCACAAAGGATTTCTTGGAGGGAAAGACGGAGTGGAAGGTCATTAAGGCTGAGGAACTCCCAAAATCGAAGCGTGTACTGATGTACCTTCCAGAGACTAAAAATGAGGATCTGAAAGTGCCACTGGCACGAATTGAAAAACAAAATCCTGAACTAAGGACCAGTCGTTGAGCAATTCTGAGTTCCAAACCAGCAACTGACGGAGGACTGCATGTGAGTCTCCGAATTGATAAGGAGTCAGAGGCACAGCTCGAAAGGCTTCAATGGAAGCCTTATTACCTTCTACAGCGAGCAAGTATTATACCGTTGGAAGAGGGTAAAGTAAGACAGGCTGGGAACATTGGGGAACCAAAACCTGCAACGATTACTTCCAAACTGCAGGAGGCCGAAGGGGAATCTATGCAGGTGGAATAAATTACAAGAGGGCCTCTTAGAGACCCCAAAATGAATAAACTGCAAAATTAAGATCATACAGATCAATTTGCAGCACAAAAAACAGCTTCGGCACTTTTGTGCCAGGAAGTAGCTGAGAAAAACATTGATATGGTGCTTATTCAAGAACCGTGGATAAATGAAGGTAAGATACGGGGATTAAATGTTAAGGGATGGGAACTAATTTTGGGAGTACCTGACAATAAAGTCAGAACTTGTATCTTTTGTAGATCTGACCTTAACCTGGTACCATTTATGGAGCTCTGTACGGGAGACATGACAGCTGCCAGAATTAAACTGAATTGCAATGGGTTGGTTACAGAGTTGATTGTTGCGTCTCTTTACCTTCCTATTGACACTAAAGAACAACTTCCAGGGACTAACCTAAAGAACCTTCTAGAATACACCAATGATAAGCATACAGAACTTATCATTGGAGTCGACTCCAACGCCCATCACATCATTTGGGGAAGCAGAGATACAAACAATAGAGGTAAGTTACTTTTTGAGTACCTTTGCACTACTGAACTTGATCTTCTGAACAGGGGTAATAAGCCCACCTTCAGGACATTAAGAGCAGAATCACTAATCGACCTAAGCCTATGCTCTATGGGGATTGGGAACATAATATCTGACTGGCATGTGTCGGATGCGTTATTCTTATCGGATCATGCATACATATGCTTTGAGATAAACTCAGTCAAACCGGAACCAAGGTTCTATAGAGACCCTAAGGTGACCGATTGGGAATCCTTTAAGAGGGATCTTGGAACAAGGGTACGGAATTATCCTAAAAGGCCAAAAAACAATGTTGAGGTTGAGATGGCAGTAGACTGGTTGCAGCATGCAATAGTCGTCTCATATGAGGAAAACTGCCCGTTAAAGAAAGTCGCCCTCCCAGGCAAGTAACTTGGTGGAATAAGGAGCTGTCTGATCTCAAAAGAGAAACAAGACGGCTCTTCAATAGGGCGAAGAAATCAGGTGATTGGGAAGCATATAAGGCTAAACTGAAAACCTATAATAAGAAAATCCAATCCGCTAAGGAAAGATCCTGGAGAGAATTCTGTGAAAACATTGAAAGTGTACCTGAAAGCGCCAGGGTTAACAGAATCTTCAAAAGAGATAACATTAACAAAGCCAAGTCAATGAAATTGCCCAATGGGAAGTATACGGACACAGAGAAGGAGGCTGTAGAGTATCTTTTAAGTGTTTACTTTCCAGCGTCGACGCAATTGACTGCTAATAACAATCATCAAACAAACAATAGCCCAACCAAAAGGGACTGGCTGACCTCTGACGAGATCTTTGGTTCTCACAAGGTCAGATGGGCTATTGAAACTTTTGAACCTTATAAAACTGCGGGGCCGGATGGTATATTTCCTAAGCTTCTCTAGGAGGGTCTGGAAATAATCATGGGTCCCCTGATCATAATATTTAGAGCTCGGTAGGTAAATAATTGTAGGTAATTTAATTCCAAAGAAGTTGGTTTAAAAAGTTTTTTCTACGGTAAAAATTGAGTGAATCGTAAATGAGTAAGTAATCGAAAAACATTTTTCGATATAAAACTAACACTTTCGATAGCGAATAAATCGAAAACTATTAATTTTAGCAAAAAAATGTATAGAACATTTTTTGCTTAGAATGAATGTTTTCACTTTTGCGGTCAAAATATAATAAAAAATTTCCACCCCCGAGATGGGGTGGCAACCACCCCCATGGTAAAAGCGCCTTTCGGCAAGATATAGATTTTGATCCTTGGACTATCCACTACTTATTCTCAAATTTTTAAGCAAATCGATCCATTCTGTAAAAATTTCGAGGTGAAAAGCTTCGGTTCCCGGACTATAGTGTGTCGTAATTCACTTGCCGCGTCAGCAAGCCTTGTAAAACACTGCACCATGTCTCTCACACTTATGCCCACTATAACTATGTCGTCAGCGAATGCGAGAATTTGCGTCGATCTATTAAATATAGTTCCAATCTTTCTAATATTAAACTTTCTGATTGCCTTTTGCAAGGCAATATTACAGAGGAGACAAGTCAGCGCGTCCCGCTTGGTATTCACCAATTATATCTTCCATTCTTTTTTTAGGATATTCTTTATTTGCATTGCCAATATTTCATATGCCGACGTTTAACAATGCTATTCCCCTGTAATTTTTGCATTCGCTCTTATCTTCTTTTTTTATCTTGGATAATAGTGCACCCTATGTAACGCACAGCTGAATCTTATGTTTGTGCGTCACAGTGTTGCCATACCATTTCTTTCATAATTTCAATCAATGTTAAATGTACCTACAAGAATAATAGAAAAAGAACGTTTACTTCTCCGTCATCTAGGTAGAA
Source organism: Diabrotica virgifera virgifera (assembly GCF_917563875.1). Classification (NCBI taxonomy): domain Eukaryota; kingdom Metazoa; phylum Arthropoda; class Insecta; order Coleoptera; family Chrysomelidae; genus Diabrotica; species Diabrotica virgifera. Next base: position 237,729,009 of record NC_065448.1, read on the forward strand.
TGACAAATGAGGTGTCAAATGAAAGCTTATAATCCAAGGATAGTACTAAAGGTTAGAAATTAGACCTAGATTGTCTCTCCCTCAAAAAATAAGCGTTATATTGGGGATTTCTAATGTCGACATTAAAAGTTGAAATTTTTTTTTCTATAAAACATTTTGATCTAAAACTTACCAGAAAACTTCTTTGTATTCTCTACTTTCCAATAAACGTGATTAAGAAGCTAAATTTTAAACTTCGTTACACAACTTTTGCGAGTAAAATTTGCAATGGACAAATCCGCACCTTTTTCTTTGAAAAATTCATAACCTTTATCATGATACGAATAAAAACTTGAAGCAGGTATCTTTGTCTTCAGAAATGTTAGAGCTCTATACCGTAAACATTTCAGAAAAAATATTAAAATGGAACAGAGTTGTAGCGAGGTAAACGCAAAAAACGTGATTTAATTTTTTTTATTTTTAGGTTAAAATTGCGATTTTGACAATGTTCCCCACATAAAATTCAAAATAAACCTCATTTTCGTTTTCAGCACCCTCTAAAATATAACGTATCAATAAAATTAGCCATTAGCCCCTCCGTGGTCAGTATCTCGAAAACTAAGCGCTTTTTTGAGGGTGTCCCGCTCGTGTATATCACAAAAAATTGTAACGTGATAGTATGAAAAAATAGTGGATACGTCAACGGTGTTACAAGTGATGGTCGGATCCAATGCCAAAATCTACACAGACATAATATTAGGGTGCACTAATAGCCAAGATGTCCCATATTATTGCCTCCGACTATTCTTTTGGTGCTTGTTCTTCATTCCATATTTTTTCGATTAATATCCTATATTAAATTTAAACCTTTTTTATTAGATATTCAAAATCATCCTTAGGCGCTAAAACGTAGCAAGATACCTACAGATACATTATCGAAAATATAACCAATTCAGATATTTCAAGGACATTCATCGGAATGGGAAAGCAACCGCAGATTAGATAATGCCTGGTATTATAGAAAACTCAATCACGGCACGGGTGTAGGAATTATGTTTATTATAGCGAAGAGGCAATAAAAAATCAATAACTTCTCATCCGTTCATGCCAAATATCCATCAAAATCTCTAATATCAATGTACTATAAAATGTTTGCAGAGGTCAAATGGAGATATTGAACTTATAATATGATATGGAAGAATACATTTAGTAGGACAGGTCTAATTCATTGACGTTGCATGCCTTTTATGTTTGTAAAAAAAAACAAAAGAATGGTAACAGTAACTTTTTAATTATTTTATAAACACAACAAACAATCTAGTCATCTGCATGATGATATTGGTTGAATTGTTATCTCCAATGTGTTTTATTTAAGCTTGTTACTAAGTATATAATATTATCACAGTTTACCGATGTTTATGTCTTTTGGCTGTGTCTACATTCCGCCCAGATCTAGATTGGATGTTTATTCCAATCACATTGATACTGTAAAACTAATTATGAATAAGTATAAAGATTCTAAACTAGTATTATTTGGGGATTATAATCTACCAAATCTGATATGGGACGGTGAGACGACTGCTAAAAATATAAGTAATGATACTGAAATTTTGTTTTGTGACGAGTTCAATTTTTTATGATTAGGTCAATATAATTATTTTAAAAACCAGTATGACTCAATTCTTGATCTGTGTTTCTATGATACTTATTTAAATCTAAAAAAAGCGGAAGCTTTAATGACGTGTGACAGGTATCATTCCTCACTTGAAGCATTAATATTATTTGATAATCAATATATCAGTTTGGAAACTTTTTTTTTAATTTTATTCTGGCCTTGGTTCAGAACCTTTAGCCACGTAACTACATATAAAATTATTATTCTTCGTTCATAAGTATAAAGTTGTCCAGTATACACTTAAAAATAAAAAATAAAAAAAAATAAAGCTTACAAATAACAATGCCTACGTACTATGTTAATAAATACAACTATATTAATTTTTTTTTCACTACGGTAAGAACTAAAAACATACATAGGTTACAAAATGATATAATTAATTACAGTAAATATCTCATTCATACATTACATAATACAAAAGAAATACCTATTCATTCAAACGATTAGTTTTACATTCACACTTTTAATTTAATTTTTTGAAGAAATGTCATAATTAGTTTAAAAATTTTAATGTTATCCACACTTAATAGCACATTTAAGTCTAGGGGAGTACTTAAACCTGCTTTCAGCAATTCTTTTAGCAGCCACATACTTATTGAGATTTAAGGGACAGTTAAAAAATATATGATTTAGATTAGCTATGCTAGTTCCACAGTCACATCTGCCTGTTGGGAGAACTCCGATTTTATGTAGATGCTTCGGGAAACATCCATGATCTACTTTTAATCTTAGGATGGTCGACACTGTATTTCTACTTATATTTATTATAACTTTCACAAGGCGGATTATGGTGCCTTGAATAATTATTTGCTTCAGATCAATTGGATTGAGTTGTACTGTTTAGAGGATGTAAATGACATTTTAGATGCTTTTTATTCCATTATTTGGAACGCAATCGAACTTTTTGTACCAAAGATATCTGTAAAAAGATCGAATTTTCCTGTTTGGTTCTCATCTGAACTTAAGAGTAAAGTCATTGCCAAAAAGATTGCGCATAAAAAATATAAAACTACAAATAAGTATCACCACTATATTGAATTTAAAAATTTGAGAGATGAATGCTCATCACTCACTGAGCAGTCTTACAATGCTTACGTTTCAAAGATGGAAGTGAGAATAAATGAGAACGCTGGTGAATTTTGGAAGTTCATCAAAAATAAAACCAGCGGACATGGTGCTCTCCCTGGCTCTATGTTTCTAGCTGAGGAAAGTGAGAATGACAAACAAAAAATAACAGAGTTGTTTGCGAAACATTTTGGTACTGTATACAGCACTTTTAATGGTAAATCTCTGGATATCCTGGAGAGTAATGAAATTTTGTCACAACAGCTGGAGGTGGAAATTAGTAAGCTCGAAGTCACTTTCGACAATTTACTGAATGTGTTGTTGTCATTAAAAGTTAATAAAGGGGCTGGCCCTGATTTGATTCCGAATTTGTTCCTAAGAGAAAGTGCAGTGTCCTTGTGTGAACCATTAGTATATGTTTTTAATAAATCTCTCCAGACAGGAATTTTCCCGAACAGATGGAAACATTCCTTTGTGTGTCCTATTTACAAGGCAGGAGATCATAGTGATATCAAAAATTATCGGCCAGTTTGTATTCAGTCAGCCTTATCTAAAGTATTTGAAAAAATGGTTTTGCCAAGTTTGGATAATTGTTTTAGGAACATTATTACGGAAAACCAACATGGATTTGTAGGCGGACGTTCTACTCTCACTAACCTCTTTTTGTATATCGATAGTATAGGTACAGCAATGGATGAGGGTTACGAGGTGCACTCTATATACACCGATTTCAGTAAGGCCTTTGACCTACTAGATCATAATGTCTTAATTACAAAGCTGAGAAACTTTGGTATCACTGGTTCTTTATTAGCTTGGTTTACTTCGTATTTGCAAGGAAGAACATTGCAAGTAAGATCAGCAGGATGTGTTTCTAATGGATTTGAAGCCGTGTCAGGGGTTCCGCAGGGTTCCCATTTGGGTCCTAAGCTTTTTCTGTTGTTGGTAAATGATATTGGTAGGAACTTTAAATCTGAATATCTGATATTTGCAGACGACTTAAAGATATTTAAATGCATTAGGTCAGAATCTGATTGTAAGGGTTTGCAGAGAGACTTGGATTCTTTAGTACATTGGTGCCAGGAAAATAATCTTAGATTGAATGCTTCGAAATGCTCATATATTATTTTTTCACGTAATAAGACCACCAGTGATTTTAAATTCAAGATAGGATATGTGGATTTATCTAGGGTTCAGGTAATTAAGGATTTAGGTGTGTTACTGGATAGTAAGCTAAGTTTCGTGGACCATTATGATGCCATTATTGCGCGTGCTAATCGGACATTAGGGTTAGTCATCAGAATGTCATATGATTTTAATAATTTGTTTGTAATTGTGAGATTGTTTTTGAGTTATGTTCGTTCATTACTAGAGTATTGTTCAGTGATTTGGAGTCCAAGTTATGAGAATCACAAATATCGAACTGAATCGATTCAAAATAAATTCGTTAGATATCTGCGGTATAGATTAGGTACTAGAGGAATGCAATTGAATTCCAGTCAGGTCATGCAGATGTTTAGTTTGCACCGTCTAGAGGATCGCAGGCGATACTTTGACCTTAATTTCTTATTTAAGGTGTTAAATGGTATTATTGTTGCACCTAGCATTCTGGGTCGAATATATTTTTATGTTCCAGCTAGGAATTTGAGAAGATGTCCCTTGCTATCAGCTAGATCGTGCAATACACGTCATGCAGAAAATGTACCTTTAAATAGAATTGTTTCTAGTGTAAATGAGTTTCCAAATATAGACTTTATGGGAGTCACAATAAATGCTTTTAAAAGGACTATTTCACGTGAATTATTTTAATTTGATTTTAAAATGTTTTTTTGACATCGTTAGTTTAATTGTAAGTAATGTAAGTTAACTTGTGTTCAATGTTTAATTTTGACTTTTAATTGTAATTTTGTAAACGCCGTATATGTATGTAGTCTCTAATATTGTAATCTCTGCCAGTATACTGGTAGTTCGTTCCTAAACAATATTATAGACACATTTAGAGCACCTGATAATTTTAAGGTTATATGGTGATATTGGTAAATTTTATTGATCACATATGGATAATACAAATATTCCAGGGTAAGAAATATTAAATTAAATATTACTCGGTACCAAGAAAACACTTGAAATACGTGGTACAGAAAATTGTTTTTCCATCTATTAGACATATGTATTTGGAACAGCTTTTACATCTACAAGTGAGCATCGAATAAGAAAACTTCTTTTTTGCAATTTCATGAGAGCATAGTAATGGACCTTATCGACAGTATCAAGGCTTTTCAGGTCCAAACAACTGCAAACAATATGCATTACCCAGAACAAGTTCCGGTCACGGAAAAAAAATAAAAGTGGTATGTTAAACCCCAATCTCACGACGAGGTTGAAGCGTGTGTTAAAGCGAGCTTCAAGTGTTTACTAATTTCAAGGTCTAACGTGGTTAGACCACACAATTACGGCGACACTGATGGTACCCTCGGTTGCCCAGTTGAAGGGTCTTTGAAGTATGTCACTGTACCGCCAACCGATGAAACAAGGCAATCCACTCCACGCTCACCATAAATAACCATAAATAAGGGATTTGTATTTGTTCAAGGATCGTAAGTCACAAAATTTTGAGAGAAATTTCTCTATTTCACGTTACGTTTAATCTATTTCACGTGGGGTGAATCCCACCTTCAGTTTTTATCTTTTTCTGTTACATTTTTCTATTTCACTCAGAATGTAGCGCCACGTTCCGTCAGTTTTCCACTTTACGGTGCCGATATTGCACTAAGCAAAATGCCCGAAAAAGGTCGCGTTATTATTGTCCCAGCTGCCTCGACTCACCAGGTCTATGCATAGTTCCTTGCTACAAACTGTTCCATACACAAGTCAATCAATAAATTTATTTCTTATAGTTATTTAGAATGATAATTATGTTTCATTTGCAACAAAAAAAAAAATAATAAAATTGATAAGACCAATTTTTTTCCCAGTTATACAGCGAGTATTGTTGTTTATTTTGTCTAGATTAGCCTGCCAGTATACTGGTATTCAGTATATTATTATAGTTAAAAACGTACATCTATATCCTGACTACCAGTATACTGACAGGCTCAGTAAATCAAAAAAAATGTTTAAATATCTATATACTAATCCATGTGTCTGAGTTTAAATCCAATATTCCTGTTTTTTACCTAAAAACCCATATCCGTTTTTTAGGAACGTCTAGTATCAATAGGTTAGGTACGAACGTGTTTTAAAGTGCATCTCAAACAGACAATAAAAAAAATTCAGAACTTGTCAATTATCGGCGGAAATGAGCTCAATTTTGTTGCTCGTGGGTTTTTGGGGTCGCTGAAAACGAATATGACGTCAAAAGTGATCTCCGGAGTCCGGAGTACCTGGTGCCCAGGGTACCTACTGTGTACCTAGAATTGTGGAGTTTTCGGCAAATTCATTAAAAATTAGGCAAAAATCATTACTCGGGGGTTTTTGGAGCCGCTAACGACGAAAATGCATCGGAAGTAATTTCCGGAGTGCCTGATGCACAGGGTACCTACTGTTTACCTCGTCTTGTGGAGTTTTCGATAAAAAATTTATTAAGAATTAGTCAAAAATAATTACTCGGGTGTTTTTGGGGTCGCTAACGACGAAAATGCATCGGAAGTAATTTCCGGAGTGCGTGATGCACAGGGTACCTACTGTTTACCTCGTCTTGTGGAGTTTTCGGTAAAAAATTTATTAAGAATTAGTCAAAAATAATTACTCGGGTGTTTTTGGGGTCGCTAACGACGAATATGACATCGGAAGCGATCTCCGGAATACCTGGTGCCCAGGGTACCTACTTCTTATGGAGTTTTGGGAAAATTCATTAAAAAATTAGCCAAAAATCATTACTCAGGGTCGCTGATGATGAATATGACATCGGAAGTACTCTACGGAGTACTTGGTACACAGTGTACCTACTGTTTACCTCGTTTTTTGGAGTTTTTGGCAAATTCATTAAAAAAATTTCAAAAAAACAGAATTCATTAAAAAATTAGTTAAAATTCATTACTTGGGGTTTTGGGGTCTCTGACGACGAATATGACATCGGAAGTGATCTCCGGTCTACCTGGTGCCCATAATAGTTCTTTAAATTTTAACAGATTAAACATCCTTCATACTCAAAATAAAGGTCTTAAGCTATCTTTATTAGAATCGATGGAAATTAATAAATCTGGACCTCCGAGGTAAACTACACTATGTCGACATGGCGTTGTTTTGTTTTTATTCTTTTAACTCACTCAGCTATCCAAGAGCTTTCTAGAGGTATACCACACTTAATACTAATGACCACGAAAACGAAATTACCAAAAAAATAGGACACTATGTTCAAATAATTTGAGAGGTAAAAAGCGCCATGTAAACTTGGGTGGTTTACCTCACAGTTACTAACTGAGTGTTGATCGCAAACAACACTATGTTGACTTAGTGCACTGAGCACCTAGCGGCAAACGGCTCATAGGTAACTATTCTTCTGAACAGAAATAAATCTCTTTGTTTTCATCTATTCTTTTTCTATAGTTACCTAGTTGTTTTTATAAAAATCATGGTTATTAATACATTGTAATAAACAAGCAACAAATATTGTGTACCTTCTCTTAAAAATTGGTGTTTCTATTTCGAATGGTATTATTCTAATTATACATATGGTTTCAAAAATTATGCATCACTTAAAATTATGCTAAATTTAAAAAAATATATGTAAAAGAAACAGAAATAACAAGTATTATTAAATATTATTATTTTGTTGAGCCACAATATGTCAGCAACAAATTGCCAACACTGTTGTTATTTCTGTTTTCTTTCAAGAGTCAATAAATACATATTGGTTCATTAATAATAATGTTCTATTTGTGATAAAATATATAAAATTAAATGGAAAACCAAACAATATACCTTGTTTCTAGTACATACATAAAACCTATTTAGTATTACAATGGTATTACCTCATAATAACCATTTTTTTTAAATCTTTTATAGTGCGTCTAATAATTTTTCCAGAGACTGTATACTACGGAAAAAACAGAATCTGTTCAGGTTGTTATCAAATGTTAGCGTTTAGTGAAGCGTTTTAAAGAATTCTTCAACTTACTTTCATTTTTTTATAATACAGCTTCATAATTTTACAACACTATATTTTTCGGCAAACTTTTGTAAATTTAAACCAGACTTTTCACTTTCTCAGCTATTATAATATTTTTATTATGTTTCTTAGCGACAAAGGTTTCTTATTTTACGACATCCTTTCTTCGTGTTCGCCGACACCAACCCTTATGCAGGTTATTTTTAATCTCATTTTAGATAAATACGAAGTAATAAAATATTATTGGGTATTTCGCAATACTGGGTATTATCAACAAGTACCCAGACAAAAATATTTTGGGCGATAGTAACTGGTAAATTTCTATAAAATGGGTTTTAAAAATAATGAGATTATTTGGCCGCGTCCGTACCTATTATATAAATGACCGTTAGTACAGGTTGCCGATTTTGACAGGTTTTAATATAATAACATTTAACTAAAATAAAACTTTGATTCATGAGAAGTACCTAGCTATTTTTTTGCGTTTAAATACCTTTAAATTCAATAAATATTTTATAAGTTTAGATCAAACCTATCAGAGGTAAACTGCACTATGTCACTGTAAATTACCATTAATTACAGTAATTAGGGCAAATTTTAACGTTTCATTAGTTGGATTGTACAAACTAGTTATATGTTATGATTAAAATAGGATCGCATTGTCTTTCAGAGCGAAATATACCTAATTATGGGATATATCTTCTTCTTCTTTAGGTGCCGTGTCTGTATTCAGACGTTGGCCGTCATCATGTTTACAATTTCCTGAAATCTCTCTCTATCGGCTGCTGCGCGAAATAATTCTTCTACTGTGCAGCCACACCATTGTCTAATATTACGCAGCCATGAAAGTTTCTTTCGACCAATCCATCTCTTTCCCTCCACTTTTCCTTGTATTATAAGGCGAAGCAGATGGTATTTAGGTCCTCTAATTATATGGCCGAAGTATTCTGTTTTTCTCTTCTTTATGATGCTTATGAACAGACGTTCCGAATTCATCATTTGAAGAACACCTTCATTGGAAGTGTGCGAAACCCACGATATCTTTAGGATTCGTCGATAGCACCACAATTCGAATGCTTCTATTTTGTTTAGCATTGTGGTTTTTAAAGTCCATGTCTCACAACCATACAATAGGATAGACCACACATAACATTTCAGCACCTTCTTTCGAATATTCATCGACAGGTTTTTATTACATAAAACTGGTTTCCAGGTCATAAAAGCCTTCCGTGATATTTCGATCCTAGTTATTATCTCTTCATCAGAGTTACAATTTACATTTAACCAGCTGCCAAGGTACTTGAAATGATTTACCCGTTCTAACTCCTCTCCATCAAGAGAAAGCTGACCTTGATCTATATTAATCTTTCCAACTGCCATCCACTTTGTTTTTGAAATGTTGATTTTAAGGCCTCTCCGATAGCTTGCTTCACTGACTAGATTTAGTAGTGTCTGAAGATCTTGTAAATTTTCAGCAAGAATGGCTGTATCGTCAGCGTATCTAATATTGTTGATTACTTCTCCGCCTAGCCTTACTCCCTCTTGTCTGTCATCCAAAGCCTCCCTAAAGATTTCTTCAGAGTACAGATTAAAAAGGTGGGTGATAAAACACAACCTTGTCGTACTCCACGTTTTATCGGCAGTTTTTCAGTACGACTGTCTCCAATTTGGATAGAGGCTACTTGATTGTAATATAAGTATTTCAGCAGTCTTATATCGTAGTGGTCAAGTCCTGCTACCTGCAGGCAATCGAAAAGTGTATCATGTTGTACTCAGTCGAATGCCTTCTCGAAGTCGATGAAACAAACATAAACGTTCTTTCGGAATTCACAACTTTTTTGTAATAGAACGCGCATACAAAATAGTGCTTATCTAGTTCCTAGACCATTTCTAAATCCAAATTGCTTATTACCCATTCTAGTTTCGCACAGAAGGAATACTCGGTTTTGTATAATACGTAAAAGTATCTTAAGTGTGTGACTCATCAAACTGATTAGTCTAAAATCGCTGCATTTGGTGGGCCCGCTTTTCTTTGGTAATGTTATAAACAGTGACTACAACCAATCATCTGGTATTTTTCCTTCGTTGTAAATTTTGTTAAAGAAAGTAGTCAAGTAGGTAATGTTTTCCTCGTCCAAAAGTTTAAGTAGCTCAACAGGGATTTGATCTGGTCCAGGTGCTTTATTGTTTTTGGCTTTTTGTATTGCTTTTATGACTTCTGACTTCAGTATACTGGGACCTCTGTCTAATTGGTTGTCACAGGTAGTATTTGGAGCATTTTCTCGAGAAGCATCGTCAAAAAGGTTACTGATGTGTCTCTCCCATTATTTGCACTGTTGTTCGTGATTACAAATTTTTCCGTCTGCGGTTTTAAGTACGTGAGCATTTTTCTGTTTTCTAATTCCGGAGGTATATTTAAGTTTCTTGTGGAGGTTGAAATTGTCATGCTTTTTTTGGAGGTCTTCTATTTCTTTACATAAATTCTCGAGCCAGGATTCTTTGGCCTGTTTAATTTTTCTTTTTATGAGTTTGTTAATTTCACGGTATTTGATAATATTTATATTTTTGTATTCTCGTCGAACTTCCATCAAGTCTAGAATTTCTTGGTTCATCCATTCATTTTTTGCCAACATTGTAGGTGTTTTTAAAGATTCCCTTACGTCCTCTAAAATCGAGTTTTGAATATCGTACCAACATTCGTTAATAGTTCTGTTTTCGTTTGGTATATTTGATATTCTGTGCATTTTACTATTTATCTGCTGTGCTATGTGTTCGCGCGTTTGGGTGTTTTTAAGGGGGTCAAGATATATCTTACTAGGCTTAGTTGGCTTTGTTAGTTTCTTTAATTTAATTTGTATTTTGGAGCAGAGTAAATTATGATTTGAGTTTATGTCGGCGCCGGGGCAAGTTCTTACATCTTTAATATTGTTCCGAAATCGATGGTTTATTAGGATGTAGTCTATTTGATTCCGTACTATTTTACCTTGATGTCCATCTTGAGGGGATTTCCACGTGTAGAGACGCCTTTCTGGAAGTTGAAACCAGATATTTGTAATGACGGTCATTTTCTTGGCAGAATTCTATTAGACGCTCACCTCTTTGATTTCTCTCTCCCAAGCCGAACTTTCCGGTGATGTTTTGTGTCATCTTTTGTCCAACTTTAGCGTTAAAGTCTCCCATAATTATTGTTGTTTCGTGTTTCTTTGTTGTTTTTAGCAGTTCTTCTATTTGATGGTAGAATTCTTCCATTTTCTGCTCATCTGCATCTGTAGTGGGAGCATAAACTTGGATGATATTTATATTTACAGGTTTAGCATTCAGCTGTATTAAAATTACTCTGTCTGACATTGGGATGAAGTTAGTCACATATTTACTAATATGCTGTTTCATAATTATTGCTACTCCGTTTCGATGCATATGGTCTTGATTTCCAGAAAAATAAACGGCGTATCCGTGTGCTATGAAATTCCCTGTATTTGGCCATCTTGTTTCACATACCCCCATGATAGTAATGTTTAGTCTGTCCATTTCAGAGAGTAGATTTCTCAGCTTACCGGCTTCATATAAAGTTGTTACATTCCATGTAGCTATTTTATACGGATTCTTCATTTTCATCTTATGTCTGGTGATGTTTTGCTCACGGAGATTTCGCTGGCTAGCGGCCTGGGGAGCCCTGTGGTTTAATTTTGTATTCTTTCCCCTGCCGGATCTTGAGTTCCGCAGCCCATGATCAGTAATGTTAATCGTTTCACTAATTGATTTCATGACAACTTTACTAGGGATTATAATGGGGTGGTTTCCCGTTGCCTTCCCCATAAAATATAAATGGGATATATAAGATTTTTAAAACATTCAGAGGTAAACTGCACTATGTCACTGTAAATTACCATTAATTACAGTAATTAGGGCAAATTTTACCGTTTTATTAGTTGGATTGTATAAACTAGTTATATGTTATAATTAAAATACGATCGCGTTGTCTTTCAGAGCGAAAGATACCTAATTATGGGATATATAAGATTTTTAAAACATTCAGAGGTAAACTGCACTATGTCACTGTAAATTACCATTAACTACAGTAATTAGGGCAAATTTTACCGTTTTATTAGTTGGATTGTATAAACTAGTTATATGTTATAATTAAAATATGATGACATTGGCTTTCAGAGCGAAAGATACCTAATTATGGGAAATATAAGATTTTTAAAATATTCAAACGGCCATACTGAAAAGTTGCTTACAATGACATAGTGTAGTTTACCTCCGAGGTCCAGAAATACAGATGTAATTATGAATGATCAACTTGTGAGAAACAGCTCCCCACTCCTCAACCTACTCCGTTAGACGCTTTAATGTGCAGACACACAGTAAAATATATCACTTAAAAAAAACCCTCTGTCGAAACTGCTGTAGTGACATTAACTTATAATCAATTTTGTGGAAGTATTGAAAACAAAAGTTTTCAGTGTTTTATTGTTAGAGAATATGAAATAATTCATTGCCTCTTTTCCTCATATCATATTCAGGTAGAGAAAAAAATATATAACAGCAAAAATTCTAATTTTGTTTTATTCAGTAGCTGCTTTAATAAAAGAGAATTCCCTCAGGCGCTTTTAAACCAACTACAAGCTAGGGAGAGCCCAGTTTTAAATTATTCGTAGACACTTTTGAGGTTTGCGGTCTCGGTCTGCGGAAAACTCTTTGACAATTTTTTGCTAGACTCCTAATAAAAGTTTTGTAAACAATGGGTTTTTCCACCCTTATGCAGAAGAAGGAGTAATATAAGAGGAAGTAATAAATATTTAATTAAAAAGTATTAATGGAGTGGACATATTATAATATAATACAGAATATATTATATTCTGGATTTTCTTACTGTATTATACAGGGTGTTTCATTAATAATTGTCCATATAGTAACTGGAGAAACCTTAGCACAAAATACGAAGATTTAACCTAAAACACCTAAATAAAATGTGGTTCCTTACTGAGTTACAGGGTGTTTTATCTAAAAATTTAAAAAATATTTTTGCTTAGCATTTTAAAACTATTCGACGTATCATTTTCATACTTAACAGAAAGTGCGACTACTAGACACCCTACTAAATTATGATAAACAAACGATTCTAGCTACTACCAGAGGCGTACGACAGGGGATGGTGGATGGTTGACCCTTCTCAATTTCAACGCCACTGGAGGAATTACTATTTTAGTACTATTTTTAGATTTCCCAATACTTTCTACGTAAATAATATACTCTTCATTGGTAACGATAAAGTCATTAGTTTTCGAGATATTTGAAGTTAAATATGAAACGGCACAGTTATTTTGATTAATTTATGATATGATTAATATGATTAAAATTTAAAAATCATTTGTACCCAGTACTTTAAAACTATTTGGCTTATCCTTATCATACTTGGCAGAAAGTGTAGGTACTGTACACCCAACCAAATTAAGATAAATAAACTTTTCTAGCTACTACCAGAGGCGTACAACAGGGGATCGTGGCTGGTTGACCCTTCCCAAATTCTACGCCACTGACGAAATTGCTATTTTAGTGTAATTTTTTTATTTTGGAATACTTTTTATGTAGATAATGTACTCTTCATATGTAACGATAAAATGATTAGTTTTCGAGATATTTGAAATTAAAAATGAAGCGATACAATACACTGATTAAAATAACCGTGTCGTTTCATTTTCAACTTCAAAGATCTCGAAAACTAATGACTTTATCGTTACGAATAAAGAGTATATTATTTTCATAGAAAGTATTGAAGAATACAAAAATGGAACTAAAATAGCAATTTCGCCAGTGGCGTAGAATTTGGAAAGGGTCAACCATTCACTTTCCCCCGTTGTACGCCTCTGGTAATAGTCAGAAACGTTTGTTTAACACAGTTTAGTAGCTTGTAAAGTAGCTATACTTCCTGCCAAGTATGGATACGTCGTATAGTTTCAAAATGCTGAGCAAAAATAATTTTTAAATTTTTAGATAAAACACCCTGTAACTCAGTAAGGAACCACATTTTATTAAAGTGTTTTAGGTTAAATCTTTGTATTTTGTGCTAAGGTTTTTCCAGTTACTATATGGACAATTATTAATGAAACACCCTGTATAGATACAAGAGCAAAAAACCGCTATACGCCGTAAAAATGAGTGGCGCACACAATATTCCAGCTACAAAAGAGTTGATATGAATATTACCTGGCGCGATAATGTATTTTTATTTTGATGGAAAATAAAATTCTAGATTTATTTTAAAAGATTTTTCCATAATATTTGCTAAATTTGAAGTAAAACGCGCAACAAAAGAGCTTCAAATGCAAATTGTGTCAAAGTTATCCTTTTGTAGCGCGTTTTACTTCAAAGGGCCTAGCCGGGTAAGATGGTGAAAAGTGCCCCCAACCCAATTTAAATTCCATATCGGCCACTTTTTAGCACATATAGAGGAACTCACTTTCTGAAATTTTTAGCCCCCTAGGTGATCACGTGACCCCCATAGAGCCTAATTAGGCATTTTATGTTTTTATTTTTTATCTCAGCCGCATCAAGAGCTAGCCAAAAACTTTGTTTAAAAAAGTTGTAAGTTCCAAAAAGATCTATATGAATTTTTTTTTATTTTTTGGCGGGAAATTCGAATTTTTAGAACAATTTTAAACTTTTAAATAACTCTGAAAAAAAAACTAAGACACTCGTTTTTACGAAAATCAATTATAATGTGTATTTTTGCACAATCTTTCACGCTGAATTTTTTCAGACTTTTAAAATTGGTGAAACGTACCTTTAAAAATAAAAAACCGCATTTTTTCGTTTTTTTTTTTCGTTTTTTTGATACAATTTTATACATATTTTTCAAAAAAGTTAACGCTGTCACTAGAATAGGTAAAAACTGAAAAATAATAATTGGGGTTTGCTTAATAAAAATTTTTTTTAACGCCATCGATTTTCAAGATACAGGGCGTTGAAGAAAACAAAATTTTACACATTTTTTACGATTTTGCTGAAACTACTGGCAACATTGTAATAAAACTTGGCGGGATTTAAGAGGTAGTTATTGTGCATGTTTTGACATACAATTAAGGATTTGATATTCATCATTGGCGCGCATAGGGATAATGGTCTGAACTTTTTAAAGAATAAAGATAGTACGCCATTGACATATTTCAAATTAACAATGGTTTTTGAATTTCTCGTTCAATTTGTGACAAAAAATGTATCTTCTTATTTTTTCATCCGATGCGCCATTTTTATTCAAAAAATAAAAGATCTTAACCCTTACAAAGTATTCGAACTTCTAGTACTTTCTACATCTACATAATAATATAAACTCGTACATCCATTATTATCAAAATTAATTCGAATACTTTGGAAGCGTTAAGATATTTTATTTTTTGCAGCAAAACGGCGCGTCGTGTGAAAAAATGAGAAGATAGATTTTTTATTGAAAATTGAACGAGGAATTCAAAAATGATTGTTAATTTGAAATATGTCAGTGGCGTACTATCTTTTTTTCTTTGAAAAGTTCAGACCATTACCCCTATGCGCGCCAATGATGAATATCAAATCCTTAATTGTATGTCAAAACATGCACAATAACTACCTCTTAAAACCTGCCAAGTTTTATTACAATGTTGCCAGTAGTTTCGGAAAAATCGTAAAAAATATGTAAAATTTTGTTTCCTTCAACGCCCTGTATCTTGAAAATGGATATCGTTACAAAAAATTTTTATTAAGCAAACCCCAATTATTTTTCAGTTTTTTACCTATTCTAGTGACGGTGTTAAATTTTTTGAAAAATATGTATAAAATTGTATCAAAAAACGAAAAAAAAAACAGAAAAAATGCGGTTTTTTATTTTTAAAGGTACGTTTCACCAATTTTAAAAATCTGAAAAAATTAAGGGTGAAAGATTGTGTAAACATACACATTATAATTAATTTTCGTAAAAACGAGTGTTTTAGTTTTTCGAGTGTAATTTTCGTAAAAACGAGTGTTTTTCTTAGTTTTTTTTTCAGAGGTATTTAAAAGTTTAAAATTGTTCTAAAAATTCGAATTTCACGCCAAAAAATTAAAAAAATTTTTTTCATATAGATCTTTTTGAAACTTACAACTTTTTTAAATAAAGTTTTTCGCTAGCTCTTGATGCGGCTGAGAGAAAAAATAAAAACATAAAAAGCCTAATTAGGCTCTAGGGGGGTCACGTGACCACCTAGGGGGCTAAAAATTTCAGAAAGTGAGTTACTCTATATGTGCTAAAAAGTGGCCTATATGGAATTTAAATTGGGTTGGGGGCACTTTTCACCATCTTACCCGGCTAGGCCCTTTAGCAAATATTATGGAAAAATCTTTTAAAATAAAACTAGAATTTTATTTTCATTCATATCAGCTCTTTTGTGGCTGGAATAGTGTATGCCCACTCATTTTTACGGCGTATAGCGGTTTTTTATTCTTGTATCAGCAGTTTTTCAAAGTTATTTATAAATTAAATGTACGAAGTTGAAATCAAATACACGTTAAGCTTTATAAATAGTGTCGCATGTACGGATATTATGCTAGATATGATAATTATGATAGACGGATACGTGAAGAAACTGAAATATCCGATAATCATTTTGGCTTTATGCAGGGCAGATCAACAATAGATGCAATTTTCATTGTAAGGCAACTGATGGAAAAATACAGGAATACAGACCAACGCTCATATGGTATTCATTGATCTTAAGAAAGCATATGATAGAGTTCCTCGAGAGATTCTGTGGTGGGCACTCAATAAGAAAGGAGTCCCTGGCGAATATGTAAAGATTGTGAGAGATATGTATGAGGGAGTAACGACTAGTGTTAGATCAGGTGTGGGAGAGACTGATAAATTTCAGGTGAAAGTAGGATTGCACCAAGGCTCGGTGCTTAGTCCTTATTTATTCTCATTAGTTTTGGACCAGATAACAGCGAAACTACAGGGTAGTATTCCATGGTGCCTAATGTATGCTGGTGATGTAGTGTTAATAGGAAATAGTGAAAGAGACAGAACAAAAACTGGAACAGTGGAGACAAGCTCTGAAGGAAAAAGATTTAAAACTTAGTAGGACAAAAACAGAGTATTTGGAATGTTCATCTAAAGATGGAGTTACTACAAATAAAATAGTATCTTTGGATGGTGAAATGATTGTGAAAAGCAATAGTTTTAAGTAACTAGGATCGGTATTACAGAGTAATGGAGAAATAGATGGAGATGCATGCAGTAGAATTAATGCTGGATGGATGAAGTGGAAAGAAGCGAGTGGTGTGTTGTGTGACAGAAAAATTCCAATGAAGCTGAAGGGAAAATTCTATAAAACAGCCATAAGATCGGCTATGATGCACGGAACTGAATGTTGGGCAGTGAAAAAGAAAGAGGAACAACGAATGCATGTAGCGGAAATGAGAATGCTTAGATGGATGAGTGGAGTGACAAAGAAGGATAAAATTAGAAATGAGTATATTAGGGGAAGTCTAGGTGTGGCACCAATTAATGCCAAGATGAGAGAGCGTAGGTTAATATGGTTTGGTCCCCCAATACGAAGAAGAGCTGAAGTGCAGATTCCTGGAAGGAGTAGAAGAGGAAGACCAAACAAGACCTGGGCGGAGACGATAAGGCAGGACATGTTGGTAAAGGGGATTAACATTAATATGACCCAAGATAGAATTGTGTGGAGAAATGCAATTATGGAAGCCGACCCCGCATAGGGATAAGGCAAAGAGAATGATGATGATGATGATGTAGGGATATTATGCACCACTGGCGAGAACTGCCGTTCTCTGGTAATAAGTTTTAATGTACACTATACAAAGAAACACCGCTAACTTACATTCTTATGCTTCCAATTGGATTTTTCCAATTTTTTCTTTCAAAATAATTTATTGATTTTTTAACCCTAACTTTTTTATTCTTTATATTAGAAAGTTTGTTAAAAAATTATTTTGTAGGTTAGGGATAAGTGTCCTGGATAAGATCTATAAGACTATTAATATTAAATCCTTTTAAAACCCTCAGTGGCAAAAAGAGGTGACTTTGAAAGGGTTGGTAAAGGTGGTTTTTGCATGTTATTACAAGTTATAATTGTCTGTAGCTCACTCAATTTTTGTCGTAGGAAAAATTTTCGTGGAGCTTTAATTGTGGAACATGTTAAAAATTTGGAACGGTCATACCACGAAAACGTCACATTTATTTTGTCCCACAGAATAGACTTAAACTCTCCGAACAGAGATTAAACTCTCATGCAAAAATCAGACTGCTATTTATCACCAAATGGGCGTTTTAATGAGTGGAACATGTAGAATATGCCAAATGACAAGAATTTTGACAGGTGATAAATAGCAGTCTGATTTTTGCATGAGAGTTTAATTTTTGTTCGGAGAGTTTAAGTATATTCTGTCGGACAAAATAAATGTGCTGTTTTCGTGGTCCGACCGTTTCAAATTTTTAACCTGTTCCACAATTAAAACTGCCCCTGTTCCAGTGTTCCCATATATTAAAGTTTATCCGACTAGACACCCTTAAGCTATTAACAAATTTTCAGCTTGCTATTAATCAACTTTTTTTTCATACGCGGTATCCAGACCTAAAAGTTTGATATACTCATTTATTGTTAATATAATCGCGAAAAAAGGTCGGAATTGCAAAAAAAACTAATTTCGCAATATCTCTTGTAAAAATTATTGTACAGCTTTGAAATTTTTGTCATATGAGGGTTCTTTGGTGCTTAATATGTGATAAAAATTTCAAAGCGATTTATTCAATTGTTTAAATTTTATTCAAATTGTTTTTCCCAGAGATAATTTTTTTGCAATAAGATAAGTCAGAAAAACATGACGTTAGAACCATTCCACAGGTGTCAAATGAAAGAGCATGAGCTATATTTTCAACTTGGTTTAAAAAAAGCGAATAAAAAATGCACTTATTAGTAATAAATAATTATGCAAAAGTATCGTAAAGCTTTTCTTATAAACTTTTTATTTGTTATATAAGAAATTATATATATTATATATATATATATATATATATATATATATATATATATATATATATATATATATATATATATATATATATATATATGAAAGGAAACGGCGATTGCATTTTATTTCACTTCGACCACCACCGATATTCTACACGACGTGTTTCGAGCTCATGTCAAGCTCTCGTCAGGAACATCTAGGTGGATGGTCGAGGTGTAAGAAAATGCTTTTGGCCTTTCTGGTAATAATAAAATAAGTCTTTTGTCGTTCATCGTCTTTTATGAAGACTTTGAAATTTACATTTTCGCGTCCGCTACGGAAAAGATTTCTTCTGTATATCAGAGAAACCTTTTCGTTTAATTCATATAGATGTCGTACCAAGTGTACTGAAGTCTGGTTATTTTATTATTACCAGAAAGGCCAAAAGCATTTTCTTACACCTCGACCATCCACCTAGATGTTCCTGACGAGAGCTTGACATGAGCTCGAAACACGTCGTGTAGAATATCGGTGGTGGTCGAAGTGAAATAAAATGCAATCGCCGTTTCCTTTCATATCACGGTTTTTCTCCGTTATTGAAGAATGTGTAGCGAATAACGTGGCTTTGTAGACAAATCTGTGACACAAAGAGGTGTCTTTTGTCGTTCATCGTCTTTTATGAAGACTTTGAAATTTACATTTTCGCGTCCGCTACGGAAAAGATTTCTTCTGTATATCAGAGAAACCTTTTCGTTTAATTCATATAGATGTCGTACCAAGTGTACTGAAGTCTGGTTATTTTATTATTACCAGAAAGGCCAAAAGCATTTTCTTACACCTCGACCATCCACCTAGATGTTCCTGACGAGAGCTTGACATGAGCTCGAAACACGTCGTGTAGAATATCGGTGGTGGTCGAAGTGAAATAAAATGCAATCGCCGTTTCCTTTCATATCACGGTTTTTCTCCGTTATTGAAGAATGTGTAGCGAATAACGTGGCTTTGTAGACAAATCTGTGACACAAAGAGGTGTCTTTTGTCGTTCATCGTCTTTTATGAAGACTTTGAAATTTACATTTTCGCGTCCGCTACGGAAAAGATTTCTTCTGTATATCAGAGAAACCTTTTCGTTTAATTCATATATATATATATATTGTTATATTTCTATTTGATATGAAAATTAAATTTTGATAATTATAAACAGAATTCAATTTAATATAAAATATTTTCAATTTTCTCAACCACGGGCATATAAATTTAAAACAACCTGTATACAACAAATTGTTATATTTAATTTTAAGAAGTGATTAGAATAAGCGTACGAAACTCGGAACAATGTGCTTAGATAAACAAAGTGAATGACGCGTACCATTATCGTTCTTCTCGGAAGGTCGATCATTAGCCTATGCTAAATAAAACTCAGTGAAATAGATGATAGTTCATTATCGTTTTTCGCGGAAGGTTTCGATCATTAGCCTATGCTAAATAAGACTCATTTGAAAGAGAGAATAGGTCATTAAAATTTGTAAATAGTTAGAAAGTATTTTAGAATGGGAATTAAATATTTTCTTTTGAAATCCATTAAGCATATTTAGAAAGATTAAAAATTGGTTTTGAGGAATATTACGAATGAGAGTTGGTGGTGGAAGATTGGTTTGTGAATCTGGAAGGGATATTTAGAAAGTAGGGGAATGAATGACAAAGTGAGGGCAGAATGTTTTGAGCTGTCGAGAAGTGAAGTCGAGTAGTAGACGGTAGTGTACGGAGAGTGAGAAAGCCGGTATAGTTCCGTGAGTGTGGAGTATCTATCGTGGAACGAGAAGTAGGCCAGGTCGAGAGTAAAAGAACCTCCTTGAGCCAAGAGTGTCCCGGTAGCTGATAGCAGTTTCGAAAAAGGTAGAACACAGCATCACGACAAAAGCAGGAACGAGAGCTATTCGAGCTAGTTTTTCAAAGGAGAACATTACTGGAAGCCAGGACGAGGTTTGATCGCAGCCAAGGATAGCAGGAAACGGGTCTTGTGTGAGGACATTTTCAGTTCACCAGGAAAAGGTCAGTCTCATTTGTTTGGACATGAATGTGTGGGTTTTTCGTATTAAATTCCACATAAAAAATTGAATAACATAATCAATAATATCAGAAAAGCTTCATCAAACTTAAATAGAGTTGTTCCTAATAACTCCTAATAGTTAAATGTTAATAAAAACTTTCACTTGAAAACCAAAAGGAAATAAGATTCCCATTTGTAAATGTTATGTTTAAGAATAATAAGAAATAGCAAATATTAAGCATTGATTGCCTTTTAAATAAAATAAAAAATATTTTGATTATAATTGTAACCCATATGTGTATTTTTTTTACTCTTTTCTTTTCTATCCCGATTAGGAACCATTAAGAAATATTTGAAGCCACGAAAGTAAGTAATTAATTTATAATTCGCCCTGAGATTGAAAACATATTGATATGTGATCTGGTTAATTAATTAGATTAGTATTAATACATTGATTAAATTAAGTGACATATAAGAATATTATCTCATATCAATAATCAAGATCACATCAATATATATATTTATTAAAATTTTGTATCAATTATGATATAAATAACATTACTTGCTAGTTGTGTGTTAAAACAGGGTAAAAAAGTTAATTAATTTGAAAAAGTTATCCAAAAAGTTTATAAGGAAAGATTTACGATAATTTTGCATAATTATTTATTACTAATAAATGCATTTTTTATTCGCTTTTTTAAAACCAAGTTGAAAATATATTTCATGCTCTTTTATTTGACACCTGTGGAATGGTTCTAACGTCATGTTTTTCTGACTTATGTTATTACAAAAAAAATGCTCTCTGGGATAAACAATTTGAATAAAATTTAAACAATTGAATGAATAGCTTTGAAATTTTTATCACATATTAAGCACCAAAGAACCCTAATTTGACAAAAATTTCAAACCTGTACACTAATTTTTATAACAGTTATTGCAAAAATAATTTTTTTTGCAATTCCGAAATTTTCGCAATTATATTAACAATAAATGAGTATATCAAACTTTGTAATATTTAATTTTAAAGCTTTTTCCATAATCTCAAAGATATTTGTACTAAAAAATAATAAGTTTCACTGTTTTCCATTGATTTGAAAAAAAAGGGAAGAATGCCATTTTTTGACAGTTAATTGTTTATAAATAAAAATGGCCAGCAGATCCTACGCAGAAAATAGTTACAATTTGTTCCTATAGGTATTACTTGTCTAAAAAACGCTTCAGTACCCTGACTGCTGAAGTGTTACGAACAGGGTATATTTTTGTCTTATTACCCTGGCCTATCTCTCGTAGTTTACGCTTTTTTGTGATATCCGGCTATCGCAACGGCGGAATTCAGTCGAGATTTTAAATTTACACCACTATTGCCCCCCCCCAAAGATTAGAAAAATATAATTTGGGGCAGCTCGTAATGCAAGGTCATATGCTATCCCGACTGGGCTATAAATGATAAATTTGTAGTCCGCAAAAATCTTTGGACTCAAATTATAAAATAAATGGTAAATTATGTTTTCTGCTTAAAATAATATTCAGCATTAAATCCAAGAAAAGGCTGCAAGTGTCTATCTCGGGCCGAAATTAGGAACATTTTTACGAAGATTTGCAGGCCATTGGTCGAAAATACGATTGTTAGCGGAGATTTGTTGAGCACCGCTCTAAATTAGAACGCTGTAATTTTGTAACAATAAGATACGAACAAGCGAAAAAACGAGAAAAACAAAAAAGATATGGTCAAGTTAATTATAACATATCTTACACAATTAAAGAAAGAGTCATTCGACAGGGATGGTGACCCAAATCTTATTTCTTACTCTATATTACTATAATATGCAACAGACAGAAAAAAGTACCTAAAGTCAACCAATGGTTTTAGTCCATTTAATCACGGTTTTTGCTCCAAATTTTAAAGAACCGCTTGGATTGACATGAAACTTGGCATAACATGCCAAAGAAAAATAGTGATATTTTACGAATGTGTGCTTTGACCTTGGAGCTGAGTTTCACCCTCTCGAGGGTGAAAAAATATACATTCAAAATAAGTCCGGAAGTGAATAAACTGATTAATTATAAGCAATTTTTATTTTGTAGAGTTCGATAGATTATTGCAAGTGAATATGTTAATTTTTTAACAAAAATAAACACGTTTTACACTTACAAAAACTTACAAAAAGTAAGTACTTTATCGAAAAATCATTCTTAGCAATATGTAGCTTATTAAAAAGTGAAAAAAAGATGGTACAGTCAAAGCAGAGTTGTAGCTAATGAAAAATAGACTCTTATTCGTCAAATTTCAAATCGAATAGGTCCACGTGAAATAACTAAAAAATGAAGCACTTTTCAGGGAAAAGTCATCACAATTTTTTAAAAGTGTTTAAGGAAAGCCTTAATTTTTTTAAAGTGTTTATATTGTATCTTTAAAAAAGTTTCTAGCATCAAAAAAGTAAGTTACGATCAAAATAAAGGTGGTCCCTTCTTTTTGGTTAAAAATATCGTGAAAATAATCCCCTATTTAACGTTCCAAACAAAAGTATCGTTACTGCTTCACAAGTTACTTTACTTATGTATTGTTATTTTATATACAAAATACATTATATTATAATGATCTGAAAGTTTCATCAGTTCAAAATGCTTATTTTTGAAAAAATATTTACAATATGAAATTTTTATTTTTAATTAAGTTTTTTTGTAACTTATTTTTAATTTTGAAAAATTGTTTCTTGTGAGTAACTTTAAAATTATTAGTGATACCAAAAACTGAAAACTTCTATAAGGTTTATTTTAATAATTTACAGGGGTAAAAAAAAGAGAATATTTAGTGTGATTTTTATTTTAAATATCTCATTCATAAGAAACTTTTTGTTTAGTCTAAGGGACTTACGGCCATAGGTAATAATGTAATCTATTCTGCGTTTAAATTTTTCAAAAATATTTATTAGTTTTCACAGGATTTGAAAAAAAAATGAATGCATTTAAAAAGTATTGGTCCGAAATTTTGTGCTTAAGCTCTTAATATTAAACTGATTGGTTATCAAAAATGTAAATTTAAATAATTGACTAGGGACCTATGCAATTTTGATATTAAGTATTATATTTATTTGTATACAAGTGGAGTTATGCACAGTTAGTTTTTTGTCTCTCCTGTAAATCAGGTATTTTGGACTTATGCATTTTCACGTTAGGCGGACGACATGACAACTAAATAAACATAAACACTTTTAACTCAATTTAATGGTGAAAACCAGAATAAAAAGTAAGTAGGTACTTAATTTGCAACAAATTTCTGTCATCAAATCATCAATTTGTTATTTTAATTAAAATCACTTTCAACGACCCAGAATTAACATTCAAATTCAGACCCACAAACATAAATAAAATCTTCCTCCTGGTCATCACGAATACATACGAAAATAATGTTCGTTATATATTATTCCCATTAGAACGCGTTGTCACAAAAGAGACA